>NW_027451759.1:0-12966 GCF_964194025.1 Convolutriloba macropyga
TTATCAATTTTGATAGCGAACAAGTTTTGGGTCGACTTGAGTTCTTGTATGGGGCGAGGCGGGGGGAGAGTTCTGATTTTTTTTGTATTTTTAAAAAGGTATGAAATTTGTTTAGCACTTTGAAAGTGCACTCAATAGTCAGTGTTTCTTGACATCAGTTTTTTCAACTGAGCTGTGTGAGTGAGAGAAGCAGTGAAAAATTTCTAAATGTGTTGAGACCTGTCGAGGATAATTTGCTTCCTAAAATTGTCTCAAATGGATTTTGCTCTATAAAAAAGCAATTAAAAGATTTGCATAAATTTCCTAAGCGAAGCAACAGGAGGGCAGGGAAAAATTAGTTGATTCCAAATCAAGCAAAATTTTAGTAAATTAAAAAAACTATTTTTGAACAGTATAAAAACTATATTTGAACAGTATCGGGTAAGCTTCAATTCTTTGCAATGTTGACTGTTCAAATTCTTCAGAAATTGATGACAAAAAATCTTGTATTCTTTTATTGATTACAAAACATTTTAAAAAATTCTTTTATTGATAAAGAAAAAAGAAAAAAAAAATGTTGGTGGTTGATGCTGTAGGGCTGGCTTTGACTGCTGCTAATGTTAAGGTGTTGGGCGACTTGTGACTGGGTTCATCATCTTGCTCAAATATAAGCTCAAGATCAACAACAAAATTCAGTTCTGCAGTTGTGTAAGAAGGTTGATAGAAACCAGGATCAGGTGTCTCCCAACCAGGCGCTTCCCCTACCTTTGGTAGGTCACACATTGTACCTTTGCTCGGATTTTACGCCCCAGCCAGCGTTCAACTTTATTGCAATAAACCCGTCTCCCAAACTGAAATGACGGAACGGCAGTTTTGTTTTGCGGTCAGTGTTAATTTAACGTTTTCGGTCGTACGCACTCAACGCAGATATACCTAAGCAGAAAATGTGAATTCTAATTTTCCAACTAAATGAATTTCATTTTTTAGGCCCTTCTGTATCACTTCGTCAAGCCTTTCCTAGACTTTCGGATCGTTAGTTTAGACTGTGCAATTTTTTTTACTGCCCATGGCCGTCATTTTGGTATTTTTCCTGCCAAAATTTTGATAACATCTCCTATAATTGAAAACAATTTAGGCCTTAGAGCAAAAAACGCCTTGATTGGAACGTCAGAAATTTCATCTTTACAATTAGGTCGGTTTCTTATTATTAGAACAATCATTTCTTTGATGGTGTTCCGGAAAATTTGAAAGATAAAAAACATCCAAGTGTTCAAAATTTTGCAAAAAATTTATTAAAAAAACAGGTTAAGGTTTGTAAAATAAAGTATTGGTGTCAAAGGCTGACACTTAGTTTCATTCTTTATGACATAGTCGTGAAAATTAGGCATAAACAGAACAGAATTAGGCATAAACAGAAGTTTTATTATGCAAGCTGCAACTATTGCCGGCTTTGTTCAAGGAATGATCTGCTTCCTTGTGATTAGAGATAGATCTTGATCCACAAAATTAACTCCCGGAATGGTATCACCCGAGGTAGCATTGAGTTTTTCTACTAGGCATCCTATCAACCCCTTATCATCAGCGTTCAGTATCATTTATAATTTGATAACCTCCATAGTTTCAAAGACTTTTGTGGGAGAGGATAATGTATTATGATTACACCGTAAAAGCTGCTGAAATCAATGTAGAGTATAGACGAAGGCTCTTTTGTTTCATAGAATTCTTGCAAAACAAACTGTTAGCAAATTTAGCAGTGAAATGCCTACTGATGAAAAACCACCTCAAATCAGTCGTTCTGTCAGAACTAAATCTTGTTCAATGTTTTTCAAAATAATTTTTAAGATTTGCATCCGCGGAAGCCTTTTCGATTTTTGAAAGTTTTATCAGAAAATATGTTTTTCCGCTGATTGTAAAACCAGTTTGAATACGTCGGTGAATAACGCGTAATGATTTCAATATTTTCATCTTTTCGACTGAGTATCCCCTGTAGAATCACTTCATCACTTTTGCGCTTTATTGTCCAAATAAACGCACCAAAATTTAAGAATGATTTTTGAGACAAGGCTCAGAATAAAATCAGTTTTTTAGTCTGGGAAGCTGAGTAAAATGCTGTGACGATGTGATACATTACATAGTCTATCCAATTATGCAATACGATTGGTGCAAAATTGATTGTTCTACGCTTGCAGTTACACTCATTATGTGCTTGTCCAACAAAATTTTTAGGAATAAGATAACGTTGGTTTGCTTTTTCTCCATAGTTCATGAAATTAATGTCACAAATCCAACAGCAATTATAATGTTTTAAATGGTACAATTCCGCAGAAATTAGGGAATTTCGGCTTCTGGTTGAAAAAAAGCTTGCCAATTTTTCTAATTTAGATGACAGACTTTCCATGCCATCAGTTCCTGAAGTAATTACAAAATTTATTGATGTATTGATAATTCGCTCAACCACCTTTATACACAATTTGTAGGTTTGATGTTGATCAAAAAAGCAGGTAACAGAGAAATTTGATCTATTCTTGACCGTTAACACTCAACAATCAACAGTTGACACTTAACCAAAGCAAGGTAAACGACAAATGGTGTAAACCACCTGAATGCCTAATTGTTGAACACAAATTTGTCTTTCGTGGGCTCACACATTACGAATTGTACTGACATTTTTTGTAACATCTTTATTGATGAATGAAAAATAATTTTTAAGATTTGCATCCGGGGAAGGTTTTTCGATCTTGGAAAGTTTTATCAGAAATTATGTTTTTCCACTGATTGCGAAACCAGTTTGAATAAGTCGGTGACTAACGCGTAATGATTTTGTCTGGTATCTTGAAAAAAAGTGGTTTCACATTCAAAAAATAGAGATGCAGACTTTTCCAGTTTAACTTTTTTGTAATTAGATCCCCGTTTATTTACAACTTATAATAACTGTCAACTTTTACTTCAAACTTGATTTTACCAGAAGATGCTAACTTGAACTTCATTCATGTCCTCAAACGTTTGAAACACCATCAAGCTAGTGAGTATGTCATAGTCGCATGCAAATTGTTTGTGTTGTTGTGTTTTTTGTTTGTTGTATTTGACGATGTTCGTTCTTGGTCTAACATTTATTCAGGATATTTATAAATTTTCTATTTTGAAAACTAGGCTGTGTCCTGCAGAGTACCAAAAAGCAATTTTCACCGTTTTCGTTGTGATTGTTTAGTAAATTTGAATCTGGTCTTGGCAAATTGCCTAATGGAACAGGTATGAAACTACTGCCGCGAACAGGTGCAAAGCGCACAAGCTTTAGAGTAAATTTTTGAATGGACAGCAAATGCCGGTCGATTCCATGAATGGAAAAGCTGTCTAATTTGTTCTTTTCATAAATGCTATACACCAGATCTGTATACGTTTTGTCTCAGGTTTCATTGTGATAAAGGAAGTCGTTAGCATTGAAATATTCTGTAATTCTCTTATTTTATGTGAGATAGTTTTTTGAGACTGAACTAAACGGTTAGATGACGTTTTTTTCGTCGAAACTGGTTTGTATTATTTCGCACTGTTTCTGAAATGGTTTTGCGTTTTGCTAATGGTGCTCAATACCAGACATGGTTTCATAATAGCTGGCGCAACGATTGATTGAATCAACAGCAGGTTTTCCAGGGTTTATTTCTCCAGGATCTATGCAATATTTAAGTAGACTGCGCTCGTTATTATTATGGATACTGTCCGCATATTCTGTTTTGTATTGGGAATTGATTCGATAGTTATAGCAGAGTTTATCCACTGGATTCTAGTGGTTGAATGCTTACGCAACAACTGTATGTTCTTCTCATCAGCTGGACAGTGCAATCAAGTGAGTGGTAACACATTAGGAACTTAATTAGCTCTCACTGTCATGTGTTTTTAGTCTATCACTCAGCTGCATAGAACAATTTTTGCTTCCTGGACATTTTATAAGTTTTTCTAGATAAAAGAGGCTTCAGAAATAATAAGTATCAACAAACATGCAAACAAATACTCAAAGTTTCACAGTAGTTGAAATTAGTAATATCCGGATACTTGTTAGAAATTGAATCAAAACAGATATTAGTTTTGTCGATGAAATAATTTCCTGCGATTCAAAAGAAAATTAAAAATACCCCAGACACAAACAAGACTGAGAAATTTGAGCTGATTTCAAGTGAGAACTCTAAGAAAATTTGTGAATCAGTATGTAAAACTAGTTTTGTTTCACTCATATTTTAGCAATCATTTTTGTCAACGCAGGAGTGTGTGCTGAAACTCATTTTGCTTCACTGAATAACAAGCCTTCTGAGCTGATAAATTTTACACTTTTGACATTGGAAATATGGATTTTTTTACATCAAAAGGTTGAACCTTAGCTCGGAAACATTATTAGTGATTTACAAATAGCTATATTAAACAAGCTGATAACTGGTCTATATGCCAACATAAATGGACAATTACTGAGTAAAAATTTTTCTGGTTTTCAGTTAAATCGATTTAACTTTGTCTGCGAAAGTCTTTTTTAACTGAAAAAAAACAAAGCTTTAAGGCCTAATTTTTATTGTTTTTGATTCAAATTTGAACCTGCTTGAATCTAAAAAGTATGACTAAAATGACCTTGTCGGTTATTGGAAATGGTTCTATGAAAATTCTACTACAGTATCTGCTGGAAATCTTTTTGTCTACTCCCCTCTAACTTGATGTGAGAAAGAATTAAGCATGGTTCAAGGAAAAAAGTCCTCTGTTCGCTAAGTAAAGAAACGATTAACAGCCTCACTATATAGAAATCTTGTTAAAACAAAAATTGGTATCAATTGTTGTTCAATTTGTAGATATAAAAAATTATTTAATTTGTAAAACTTCCATAGTATGAAAACAAGTAAAAACTGTTAGAATATCGTTTGTTTAAAAGAAGAGGTTTCCATTTATTTTTAAATTGAATCATTTGCCTCACATGTTAGGTTCTTTTCTTCTCACACCTCAGGTTGAAAAGCTCAATGATTCAGGTTAAAAAGTTCTATCTCATATGTCAAGTTTCTTCTCACTTCTTCACGTCTTTTCTTCTCACACCTCAGGTTGAAAAGCTCAATGATTCAGGTTAAAAAGTTCTATCTCCTATGTCAAGTTTTTGAGTTAGAGTTAAATATAATGATTACACGTTTTTCAAAAATTTGTTAAAAAGACAAGACATCTCTATTTTTTTAAGAAGTAATTTCATACTTTTTGCTAAGATGCAAATTTTTGCCTGAATCAATTTCAAGGTACGCTTAAAAGGGCTTGACTTTTTTGTTAAAATTCTTGAAAATATTGTTCTGAATAAAATTTGTTAACACCTCCAAAGATTTGTTTGCTTTTTTTCTGTGTTTCTTTACTGAAAAAGACAAAAACATGAACTCAGGAAAAAATCAATTCCAGAAATCCAATTGCAAAAACAGATTCAGTGAATAAATTTGAACGCCGTTAGATGATGCCTTTAAAAAAAATTTTTCATGTCAGGTAAACAAAAAGTTTTTTTTTCAGAGTAAACACAGAATTCTCGCAGAGTCGAAGTTTTTCTTTTATCCAGGGCATTGATAACTGAGGGGTTTTCTGCGTTCTCAGAAATTACACAAAAATTTTTATAGAGGGGGCATATTCTCTTTATTGCGTTTGACAGCATATCGAGGCAATTCCAAAACTGTCTCGAGGAAATATTGCCAGCAAGTTGTCGCCCGAAAACTTAGAGCTGTCAAAGTTGAATTTTAAGTTGTTGTTTCTCAAACATGTAAAAAATATGGAATGTGCTGTTTGATTTCTGGGCTCAGCCTTAGCTTTGAAATATCAGTAAGATTGCAATTGGATGTCGGAGTTGGAGAAGGTGCATCTTGAGATATCCAGAATCCTCAAAGATCTTGTTGGTTCTCACAATTTTGTAGATTACTGAGCTTGTTCCCGTTGAAAAAAACACAATCAAATTTGTTTTTGTGATTAACTTATGTGTTCCCATTGGCAAGTTTGACATATAGGGAGGATGCAGAGGATCCGAAAGAGAGTTGAAGATGACATAGTTCTATCTGATGTGATGAAACTGCCACTGCTGTGCTGAGCCATTAAATTCTTTTCATCGCATGCAAAGCTCCCTAGTTTTCCACTTTGAATTGTTTTTTGTTTTACGATTACAATAAAATTTTTTCGCATTGTTTGATATATAGCAGTGCATATTATTGAAACCCCGCATTCGGGTAAGCTTTTTTAAGACACTGAAAGGATTTTAAAATGTTTTAATGAGAGCTGCATTTATGATTTGAATTTTAACAGAAAAGAGGGAATCTTGAAAAATCGAAAATTCTCTTCCTTGAAACAGACTCTGGCATTGATCAAATATAAACAGAATAAATATAAACTAAGTCAATGAGCGTACGTTCATTTCCCAAGCCACTTGGTTACAGAAATTGAGCCACGAAATCGAAAACAGAGATGAATAAGAAATTCTTTAGGTAGATATGTTTTGCAAATTGTTTAAGTGAAAGATTTTGTACAGAGTCTAACAAATTATATTGGTCAAATTTTGTCTGTGGACACGGCCTAGGTTATCCTGTACGAGTGTGTGCTGTCTGATTTCTCATTGCAGAAAATCATTGACGCAAATATTTTCGAAGCGAAAGAGTTTCTATTGATATTTAAATGATTCTTTTGCGGTTTCTTCTACCACCTCAAGTTGAAAAATTCCAGCTCATATGTCAAGTTCTTGAGTTGAAAATCAAAATAAATTGAATAAACGTCCTTCAAAAAGTTGGTTAAAAGTCAAGCTATCTCAATTTTTACCTCAAATATCTTCATTCTCTTTGCTCAGATAAAAAAATTACCTGAATCAATTCCACGGTGCGCTTAAGAAGGCGTGACATTTATGATAAATATCTTGAAAATCATGCTTTGATTAAAATTGTTAATACTTCCGAAGATTTGAAAATAAAACAATTCCAGAAATCCAATTGTGTTTTCTGCGTTCTCAGGAGTTACATTTTTATAGAGGGGTTATATTCTTTTTTTGCCTTTGACAGAATCTTGAAGGAGTTCTATAATTGTCTCAAAAAGTTTGCCAGCAGTGTGTCACCCGAAATTTGAAAGCTGTCAAATTTGAATTACAAGTTGTTGTTTCTCAAACATGTAAAAAAAGATGGACTGTGCTGTTTGATTTCTGGGCTCAGCGTTAGCCCTGCAACATCAATAGGATTGCAATTGGGTGTCGAAATAGGGTCAAGTAATTCTGGAGCTTTCTAGAAACCTCAAAGATCTTCTCGGTTCTCAACTTTTTGCAGATAACCGAGCTGGTTCTCGTAGAAAGAAACAAAACCAGATTTGTTTTTGTAATTAATTTTTGTTGTTTTCATTGACAAGTTTGATATATAGTAAGGATGCAGAGGATCAGAAAGCGAGTTGAAGGGGAATAGTTTCACCTGATGTGACGAAACTGCCACTGCTGGATTGGTGTTTGTCGAGCAACTGAGCCATGATATTCAAATTCTTTTTCCGCATGCAATGCTCCCTATTTGTCCACTCTGAATTGTTTTTGTTCTCGGATTGCTTTATATATGGCAGTGCTCATTATTGAACACTTCTTTCGGCTAAAATTTTTAAGATACTAAAAAAGAAAAAAAATTCAATAGGAGGTGAAATTATGATTTAAATTTGAAAAGCAAAGATTGAATCTTCAAAAATTAAAATTTCTTTTTCCTTGAAACAAACTCTAGCATTATTGAAATTTGAACAGAACTAAATCAATGAGTTCACAAATACCAATTGGTTATAGAGATTGAATCATGAAGTCGAGAGCAGAAATGAATGAGAAATTCTCTAAGTACACATGTTTTGCGAAGTTGTTTAATTGTAAAAGTTTTGTACAGAATCTAGCATATTTTTTGCTCACAGTTTGTCTATGGACATGGCCACAGTCACACTCGTACTCATCAGGTTGATGTTATCTGCGAAACCAAACAGCTATTTTTCTTAGTTCCCCCAGAAAGTAAAGCAACCGATCACCATAGGGATTATATTGTATACATGGGATAGAGGCATTGATGATTCTGGCCACATGATTATTGTAAGACACGTATACAGTAAACGATATTTCTTATCAGTTAAACAAAGTTATTTTATCGTGTACAAGTGTGTGTGTGTGTGTGTGTGTGTGTGTGTGTGAGTGTGTGTGTGTGTGGGTGTGTTGTCTGAGTTCTCATTGCAGGAAATCATTGGCACAAATATTCTCGAAGCAAAACAGTTTGCTGATTATTTTGCATTAGAACCCTAAAGTACTTTTAACGGCAGAAAAATACATTGAGTGTTGAGACGATTCCCAAAGCAAAAATTTTTGTTTGGAGTAACAAAGAAAACGAGTGATAGAACATGAACTCCTATCTTCTTGAAACTATTCAAATAAGTTGATTAGGAGTTTGAATATCAAATTAAAGTACTGAACTTAGAAAAGTTATAAAAATGTAACAGAAAGACAGCAAAAGTTCGTGCTGTTGCTAGCAACAACACTGAATAAGATTGCACTCTGAAGCAATTTTGCAAAGAGGTCTTAATTTAAAGTAAAAGACGACAGAAACAAACTCTCCGACTAATTACAATCTGTGTCAAAATTTGGTTGAAGCATTTTGAGCAATCACCTGCTTATTTTAGGTTTCAACGAATTTTCAAACGCTTTTGCCAGTTTTTGCGATTTTCAAAAATTGAGGTTTTCTACTGCTGAAGAAAAATCAGAAACAACTTTTGCTTAGGTTGTTGTTATATGGCTGTATCATGGCTACAATTTGGCGGATTTTTGTTTTGCCTGCCAATTAATGTTTTGTATTGTTTGTTATTTCTGTTGTTGCTGCAGTTTTTTCTAAAATTATTTGAGATCGTTCTATGCATTTATGTAAATTTTAATAGTCTATTCTCAATTGAAGAGGACTTGTTGACAATCGGAGAGATTTTCGTTAAATTGAAGCTAGCTGTGGAAGGCAACTGTTCAACTGCAAAAGCAAGACAAACAGTAATCCAAAACGTTCACCCAAATTGAGCAACGACGTTGGATGCAAAGCTCAGTGCGTAATTGCGCAAAGCGCGCAAAGCTCAGTGCGGAAGCACTGCTTTCAAAAAGATAGAAAATGGTGTTGAGGAAAAATTGAACCAGGACAACAGAAGGATCGACTGTCAAATGAAACTCTTAATAGGTTTGAAAATGTTTCCATGGCCCTCGTTCCGTTCTGGTGTCTTCTGTCAAATATTGGTTACAATTATGAGTGGTTATTGAAAAATGGACATTGATACCCAGGTTGAGGTCCCAGACCGAAAGTCGAAATGTCCAGACCGAAATGAACGCACAAGGTGGCGTCGTGCGTTCAAAATTACACGGTCTGGAAAAAAAATGAACGCACGATAGTCTGGACATATGCAATTTTGAACGCACGATAGTCTGGACATATGCAATTTTGAACGCACGATAGTCTGGACATATGCAATTTTGAACGCACGATAGTCTAGACATAAGCAATTTTGAACGCACGAAAGTCTGGACATTGTGACTTGGAGCGCACGAAAATTTTTTGAATGGAAACAAGAATGCCAAAAACTAATGAGTCCATGTTTGACTAAACACTCTTAAGTGAAAGAAAACCTCAACTCACTTGAGTTCAAAAGTTACAAAACATCGAACGCAGGAAAATTCGCATCCAACATTTTGCTTTGTTTAAACAATTTCACTCCTAGAATTATAAACCCTTGCTGAAGTTGCAAAGCAAATCATACCTTAATAACTATGTCCATGGCACCCCCTTCAGCCAATATTTTCATCGAACATCTTTTATTAAACAAAATGTAGCAACGGCTTGGGCACTTCATCACAAGCATCACCCTAACGTATCTATACTTGAAACAATTACATTATAAGAACGTTATGTGAACATGAACGCACGAAAGTCTGGACATACGCATTTTTGATCGCACGAAAGTCTGGACATGAGTGTTTTTGAACGCACGATAGTCTGGACATGAGCGCACAAATGAGCGCACGATTTTCATTTAGAACGCACTAAAGTCTGGTCATATAAGATTTTGAACGCGCGAAAGTCTGGACATAAGCACGTTTGAACGCACGAAAGTCTGGACATAGGTGTTTTTTGAACGCACGATAGTCTGGACATGAACGCACAAATGAGCGCACTATTTTTCATTTAGAACGCACTAAAGTCTGGTCATATAAGATTTTGAACGCGCGAAAGTCTGGACATAAGCACGTTTGATCGTACGAAAGTCTGGACATAGGTGTTTTTGAACGCACGATAGTCTGGACATGAATGCACAAATGAGCGCACTATTTTTCATTTAGAACGCACTAAAGTCTGGTCATATAAGATTTTGAACGCGCGAAAGTCTGGACATAAGCACGTTTGAACGCACGAAAGTCTGGACATAGGTGTTTTTGAACGCACGATAGTCTGGACATGAACGCACAAATGAGCGCACGATTTTTCATTTAGAACGCACTAAAGTCTGGTCATATAAGATTTTGAACGCGCGAAAGTCTGGACATAAGCACGTTTGAACGCGCGAAAGTCTGGACATAGGTGTTTTTGAACGCACAAATGAGCGCACGAATTTTAGTTTGGAACGCACGAAAGTCTGGACATAGGGAGTTTTGAACGCACGATGAACGCACGAAAAATTTTGAACGCACGAAGGTCTGGACATAGGCACTTTCCGTCTGGGAGGGTCTGGACATAGACACTTTCCGTCTGGGACGGTCTGGACATATCGACTTTCGGTCTGGCACCTCAACCTGGGTAAAGTGCTGTTGTGTGTTCGCTTGATTATGAAGAAAGGATAATTTTATGGAAACGTTTTTTTTTTCAACAAAATTTTAGTATTATCAGAGTATCGTATGATGCGCAAAGCGTGACAAATCAACAGCAGTCATCTTAGAAATTTCTATTCCAATCAAAAGATATCGAGCCATAAAAATGCAAAGTGAAAAACAGTGACAACTTTGGTTTTTGTGTTGGTTAGTTTCTAAGCAATTGATACACAGTTTGAATATCGCAACCAGCCTAAACAATTCAGCTGTGTAGTTTTTTAAGCAGTAAGTTTTTTGTCAACGTGGAACCGAAAAGACGTAATTTCCAGTTTTTCTACTAATAGGTATATATATATATATATATATATATATATATATATATATATATATATATATATATATATATATATATAGTTATATATGTATATGTATATATATATATATATATATATATATATATATATATATATATATATGTGTATATTTATATATTTATATATACATATAACAGCTGCAAACACATCATGAATATTGTTATTCACCCACAAACACACACACACATGCACACTTACACACACATACACACACACCTACATACACACATACACACACACGCACACACTCACACCAACATACACACACACGCACAAACACACACATACACACACATAAACACACACGCACAAACACGCATACACACATACACACACACGCACAAAACACACACGCACACATACACACACAGACACACTACACATACACACATACACACAATCACACACACATACACGCATACACACATACGCACAAACACACACATACAAACACACATACACACACGCACAAACACACAAAAACACACATACACACACATAAACACACACGCACAAACACGCATACACACATACACACACACGCACAAACACACACGCACACATACACACACAGACACACTACACATACACACACATACACACAATCACACACACATACACGCATACACACATACGCACAAACACACACATACAAACACACATACACACACGCACAAACACACACATACACACATACACACACACGCAAAAACACACACGCACACACACACGCACACACACACCACACACACACACACACAAACACCACACACACACAGAGACACACGCGTGAGAGACACAGAGAGACACAGAGAGACATGCGTGTGCGGTTTATATATATATATATATATATATATATATATATATATATATACATATATATATATATATATATATATATATTTACATATTTATATCTATATATATTTATATATATATTTACATATATATATATATATATATATATATATATATATTTATATATATATATAAATATATATATATATATATATATATATATATATATAAATAAATATATATATATATATATATATATATATATAAAACATAAACATATAGATTGGAATATAGATTGGGGTTAAGATGGAGTTACTTTGTGATGCTCTTTGGGCAAGTTTTTGTAACGATAAAAGTTTTGAGAATAACATGAGCGAAGAAAAGAGATAATCACTATTAAAGAATATTAAGTGTTCGTGTTTTTTCTAAAGTGAGCTCTCTGGGCCGGTTTTAACAGTTTTAACTGTGCTCCGGCTCTATTCTTCTTTTTTATCCGATTGTAATTTGTGTGTGCCCGTCCTCAGTCCTCGTGAAGATGATGTTATCCAAACCAAGATTCTCAAAATTTTGATTGTTTGTTTACTATGTGATTTGTTCCGACACACACGCACAAACACACACATACACACACGCATACACACACGCACGCCACAAACACACATACACACACATGTACACACACACGCACAAACACACACGCACAGATACACACACAGACACACCACACACACACACACACAAATATACACACACACACACACACACACACACCACACACACACGCATAGACACACACGTACAAACACACACATACACACACATACACACACACGCAAAAACACACACCCACACACACACAAAAACACACACACACACCAAACACACACACAAACACCACACACACACAGGGAGACACACGCGTGAGAGACGCAGAGAGACACAGAGAGACATGCGTGTCGGTATATATATATATATATATATATATATATATATATATATATATAT
>NW_027451760.1:0-15104 GCF_964194025.1 Convolutriloba macropyga
GTTTGCAAATCCAGGCGCTGCAATTTAGCAAATCTATTTTTTGCTGCACGATCCATTTTTAATGTTCCATTTCTCTGCGTTTTTTTATGTCATGTTGCAATGATGAATTGCGGCACGCTTCATATAAAATCTTGAGGTCATCTGCAAACATATACGGCTCACTCAAATTCTTGATCTCTGAAAGGTCATTTATGAAATAGCAGACGAGGAGGGCCTCAATAAGTGACCCTTGCGAGACAAAATTTTTGAAACCTCTAATTCTTCCGAAAAAAAATTTTGCAGCATTGCAAACTAAGAACGACAATTAAAATTTTCGAGCAGAACATAGAAAATTATTCTATCGATTCTATCGATTATTCAATCCTATCGAGAAGTTAATAATAATTATAAATTGTTCGTAGTGCCGTTGTCATAAAATATAAGCAAGAAAATACATACGTTGTACAAATACAATCGGTTACAATTTGTGACACTACAAGGTCGCCGTTAAACCTATCTGTTTTGTTTTCAGGCGCCTCATGGAAGAGTTGTGCAATTTTAGTTGAAAGAATAATAAAAAAGTGTTTAAAAATGAAAAGTTGTCCTTTCCAGTAGAGATTAACTAAAGAAACTGTGTTTGTAGCTATCAAAAATTTTGCTCTAATGAGCATTAAAGATTCTGTCTAGCAGGTCCTGGTTACCAGTTATATAAAGATTCAATAATGTATGGCAAAATTCTTTTATGTTTGCCTCTTTTATTGTTCTAACATCTTCAATAAAAGAGTTGTTATAGTTCAATGCTATTTTAAGCATCCCAAGAACTCTACATTTCAATGAATTACTATCGAATCTTTGTCTGCTAATTTTTACAAACTGTCCACGATTTCTCTTTTTTATGATATCATTAAGGTCCGAGTCCGCTATTATGGTTGAAAAAACTTCACTTAGCGGTTGCTTTTTTATTAGTTTTAGTAGTAGTTTGATTATTTCAAAAGTTTGTAGCACTGATGCGTTGCTTATCAAATTGTGAACTCGTATTCGCTCGGTTGACTCGTACTTACGCTTCCAGAAAATTATTTTTAAAATTCTTTTAATTAATAAGTTGATTGGTTTTAAAAAATTTTCGTAATAGATCCGTAGATCAGAATTCCGTTTTGTACTATCGGTTTGACATAAATTCTAAAAATTTTAAGAAGCTGTGTTCTTGTAAAAATTTTCGTTAATAGATCCGTAGATCAGAATTCCGTTTTGTACTATCGGTTTGACATAAATTCTAAAAATTTTAAGAAGCTGTGTTCTTGTAAAAATAAGGCGTAATCGGTAAAAAAGGGAACAAAATTTTAAAAGCTTCTCTTTGACGTAGTTAATTTGATCTTTGAATTTCAACTGGTCGTCTATTATTAATCCTAGATACCTAAAAGAGCTGGTTTGTTCAATTTCCGCTCGGTTAATTGTTATTTTGTGCTGTTTTAGATTGCGTCCTTTTCCAAACACCATGTGTTTTGTTTTTGTTGTGTTAACTGTCATTTTGTTTTTATGAAACCAATTCGCAACTGCGGCTAGTGCGGCATCGTGATTTTTTCCTACAGTCTCAATTTTACTTTTATTAGAAACAACTGTATCGTCAGCATAAAGTATAATTTGGTTTTCTATTGACTTTAGAGTTGGAATGTCGTTTAGGTAGATAATGAAAAGCAGTGGACCGAGAATTGATCCTTGCGGGACTCCACATTTAACGTTTTTCTTTTCAGATTCAACTTTTTCTATTTTAATATATTGGAGTCGGTCTTTCAGATAGGATTCAAGCATTTTCAGTACCGTTCCTCGGAGTAATTAGTGCTCACACTTTTTCCGCAGTAGCTCATAATTCACTGTATCAAAAGCTTTTTTAAGATCAATAAAAGTGCAATTAGTTAAGTTTTTTGATTTAAACCAGTTTGCTCTGATTACTTCAGTTAAGGATGCTATGGCGTCAACAGCACTTAATTTGCTTCGAAAACCAAATTGATTTTCTGAAAATGTGTTGTTTTTGCTCAAAAACGTATAAATTCTTTTATATAAAAGTTTTTCAAATAGTTTGCCAATGGCTGGAAGAAGTGAGATCAGTCTGCAGTTTGTGGGTTTGCTACGATGACCGCTGCTGAAGATAGGCACAAGTTTGGCTATTTTCAGGCACTGTGGAAAAACACCAAGTTTCAGACACTCATTATAAAATGTTTCAAGTAGTGGACTAACTGCCCGAGATATTTTTTTTGAGAAAAAATTAGTTTATGTTGTGGCAGTTTAAACTAAAGTTTGATGGAAGCACTCGCAGTATGTCAATGATTTCAGAACTGGTTATTGGGAAACAGAACATGGTATTTGTGTTAGTTTCGATTTCATACTTCTGCTTTGGATCAAACGCTTCTGCTAGCTCTACTCCAATGTTTGCGAAAAAAGTGTTAAAGGTTTCTATGTTTTCTACTATTTGTTTATTGTGGTGAGTCGTTAAAGTTTTGCCCGATGTTTCATTGAAAAGATTGAAGAACTTCCTTTTACTATTGGCTGCTTCTTTTTTGATCATATTTTGGTAAAAATGTCTTAATTTTTGTTTGATTAGATTTCTGACAAGTTCGCATTGAGCCTTGTAATCATTTTGCGAAACATTATTATCTGGGTTTTGTAAACACAATTTTCTGAGGAACTTTTTTTTTGCCGCAGCATTTTTCACCTGATTATCTATCCATGTTTTTTGTACTCCTGTTTTAGCTAAACTTATTATTGGTAGACTTTCGTCTAGGGTGCTAATCAAAATTTCATGCAGTTTTTCAAAAGCCACAATCGGGGGACCATTCAGTACCATTACAAGTAATTCTTTTTACTTTGTCCATCAAGATATTGTTGAGTTCTTCGACAAATTTACGATTCTCTAATTTGGCCCATTTTCTTGTAAACTTTTCGTGCCTATTGGACGAGTTTTCCAGTGATTGTTCAAATGCTGGTGTTACTGTATGATGGTCTGAAATGCCGGAATCAGTAGTGTGGACAGAAGACAGAGTGTTTGAAAAAAACGCATCCAGTGTTGATTTCGTGCTCGAGGTTTCGCGTGTTGGTTCAAAGCTTTCAACTATAGAGAGGTAATTTCCTGCCAGCAAAGTGACAATTTTCCGGAAGTTTGCACTATTAACCAAAAAGTTAATGTTGAAGTCTCCGCATAGTATATGCTTTTCTTCAGGATCAATTGGTAAGGTATCTAAGTAATTTTCTAGCCTTTGAAAATTAACATTGTTTTGTTTTCTAGGTGGAATATAAATACAAGTAGTAATCAAATAATGCTGCTTGTCTGCTTTGATCTTTAATGTAAGAGCCTGCAGATCGTTGTGATCGCATTTTTTCACTTCAACAAAATCCAAGTCGTTCATTACAAAAATTCCTATTCCACCCCCTTTTTTCATTCTCTCACAGCTGCAAAGTTTTTGGTATTCTTTCAATGAGAATTGTGACGTTTCGTAGTGGTTCTTAAGCCAAGTTTCTGTCAGGCGAAGTGCTATAGGTTTAGATTTTAACGTTTCTAAATAAATGTTTAGTAGATCAAAGTTTTTCTGAAGAGAACGTATGTTCTGTAGACAGATAGTTTGCTTATTTAAAATCATCTGTTTGTGTAAGTTCGGGGAATGTAATAAAGAAATAACTAAATTAATTATTCACTGCAACTGGCCTGATTTTGGTTTGCTGTAGTTTAGCAAAAGAACATGTCTTCTGCTTGCTGATAGGTCCCACTTTACCTTTTTTATACTTTTTTCTCCTCCCCTTCCTTTTTTTAAAAAAAAGATTTACAGCTGGGGAAAAAAAGAAAGCAAGTGTTTATTCGCGGATATCGCAAATAGACACTGCAATAGCCGAGTTATTTCTCACATTCATTGTCTTTATCAGTCGCGTATTTCGCGGCTAGGCGGAAAGGGCAAGCAGAGAGTAACTCAGCCTGAAACAAAACAAATAGAACAAAAATGAGAAAGAAACAGTTTTTGGTTTGTGAATGTTTTAGAATAGAAAGAAAAAAACACACATATCCCTAATGGCTGCATTGAACATCTCTCCCGTCTTTGTGACAATAAGTATTACAAATTAAATCATAAACAGTCGAAGCAAACACAAAGAATTTAGTCTGGGCTCAGGCTTGTTTCTCATTGTTTTGTCAGTTATTGGTATCGATAAATTGTCTTTTCTTGGGCGGAGACGTTATGTTTTCCTCTGATCGCCTGTCCGGTTTTTCGTTGTAATAGTTTGCTTTTCTTTTAATTGCCTTTACTCTATCAAGATCCTCCAGCTCGTTGACTCTCGTAAACTTTGGTTTGTTTATGCCGTTCTCAACCAGCACTGACACTACATAGTTGTGTGTTGACACAATCATGTCGCGTTTTTTAGCTTCGTTTGCTATACTCGCTTCAATCTCTGGGAGGGGTTCGTTGATATAGATGTTTTTTCTATTGATGGGATTGTTTTTCTTTTTGAGGTGCCATCTTTTTGAATAGACGTTGTTTTTGTCATCAAAATATAAGAATTTGCAGATTACCGACGGCAATTGCATCGCGTTTCCAGAGTTGGGCAGTATATGGAGTTATATGTAGTTGGAGTTAAAACCAGTGATGTACGAGGTCGAAGAATTCGGCATTAGAGTCAACTACTGTCTTATTTGTATTATTTGTTTTTTTTTGTTTTCATCAGTGAGGTGATCATTTTTTAGAATTTGAAACGTCAAATGAGTGAAAAAACTGTAACAATAGCTCCTTTTTCTTCGTTTCTTTAGACGTCATTCATGAAACATGAAATGATTGTGAACCATTATCTAGATAGATGCATATAATCCTGTACTCGATGTTTTTTTTCTAGGAACAATCTAGCCAAGCATTAACCATCTTAAAATCAGAGGGTTAATTATTTGACTTCATTAGTAAACGAGAAGTACACGCTAACGTCTCAGGTAATAAAAGTAACTTTTCATTGGGTGACGCGTCCCGCCTTTTTACGAAAGTTTTTCGGTTGTTATTGTGATTTTGAAAACTTTAAAGATACGGAACTTTTTCTGATCAGTCACTAGCTTTGTCCACTTAGATTTAGTCAACCCTGGACGATCGACCTTTTGTGACTGGGCACCATAATGACATCAAGTTTTTAGAGCCCAAAATTGACCTATAGGAAAGCAAGGATACCTGACTACCAGATCCGCTGCAGGCGAGCCTGCATCTTGCAAGATTCTAGAGCGTCTGCTTGAGTTCTAGTGCGTGTTCTCTTTGATGAGGTACTGATCACTATCTTTTCCCGCGGAGCTTGCCTTAAATTCCGACTTGTCAAACCCCGTTATCACTTCTGAGCTTAAATAATTTTGTTTTGACCTTTTACCCCTTTTAATGAGCATAACACTCACTTAGTTTAACAGGTGATTACTGTTGGTTGAGACAAAGCTGCGGTTACCATTAAGTTTGCTGTTTTATGGCAACCTCAATTGGTCGGCAAAAAGTGCCCGATTTTTCTAACCTTATTTTTCTAACCCCTTATCACTTAACCCCGATTAACTCACCACTCTATCATTTCACCTTGATTCTAGTTTTTCATATAATTGGTACTAAGTTAAGTTGAAAAACGGTCAGCGACACGTGGGACTTGCTATAAAACTATCCTAACATGCTTGTAACGCCGACGGCTAATTTGCGGCAATGAAATTATATAGGGCTGGGAAGTTAAGACTTCAAAACCAGCCTTTTCTAATTTTCACTTCTGTTTTTTCTTCACACAATTCTCTTTTGAGTTTTTACCTGATGGTTAAACTTTACCCACACCTGTAACCAAACATGAACTATAATACTCAGCAAGTGAACAATCTGTCCCAAATTTGGACAAAATCACAGACTGATTTATGTCCCTTAAGGGGGGGGGGGGGTGGGAGATTTGTCTGATTTCGGGCGCCCAGAATTTCAGGGGTAAAATTTGCTGGACCTAATGACCTTAGATTGACACTTGGAGTTTGAGACGCACTTACCTCTGCTATATAGGCTCAGCTCCATTAGTTTAGTTGCTAACACTCGTTTTTATTTCACTAGATTTATCGATGAAACGGCAGCCGTCAATCGCGAAAGCGCTTTAAATATATTTAAGGCGAGACGAGACTTGCGTTTTAAATTGTCCACTAATGTTTTGCAATTCTTGCTTGTTACGATAAAATGCGTGTATATAGATAATAGCATAAACACTTTTGCAAAACAAACATTTAGCTAAATATCTCTTTTTAACGACCGAGTTATTAAAGCGATTTTCAGTCTTTATAAAGCCTTTATGATCTTAATGCATTTCTGTGATGGAAAAATTTGGGCCCAATTTCTACACGCGAACATGTATCTTGACAAATTTCAGCGAACACTAAAATTTGATATCATTACATAAAAAAGTAGCGGAAGGAAAGCTCTTTATTGTTCCGGCCCACTTAAATCGGGTAGGCACTAAATCCTCAAATGGGTCTGTTTGTTCAGCCAATTTCGGTGTATACACTGTAGAGGGTTGAGAGTTTTGTAATTAGAAAGCCAGCCCAGCGTAGAATATCGAATTCAATTTTCATTTCATTTTTAAACGGAATTGTAGTGTTTTCAAGTTTTGTGAACATTTTCCGTATTTCAGAATTTGAACGGCTGCGGAGAGTGCTGTTGAACTGTTTATCCTATCTTTTGGCTAAAAGTTTTAATAAAGTATTCAAAATTCAGCGTTTTTTCATCAAAAATTGCAGAAAAATAAGCTCCTCTTGTTCACTTTGTTTAAATTTGTCGGATAACTCAAATAAAAAATACCGAGACAATAATCTTTTTATACGAAGAGGGCCAGTTTTAGTTGCACCTTCTTTGAGTGTGTTCTTAAAATAAAATTTTGCCTTTTTTGCTTATTTAATCCGATTATAATCCAATATGCAATATATATTTCATGATTTTACATGTTCAATGACTAAACTTTAAAAAAACTAATGTGTTTTATAACCCCGTTCTTTGTTGCTTTTTTGTCTAGAAAAAACCTTCAATTTCTAACTTTTTTCAATTTTTGAGGTTATGTTTTGTCTTGTAACGTTATTGAGAGGCGAGATATCCCAAAAACAGATTTACGTTTTAAAACAAAGCAAACTTGATTAGATCAATTTTGTCAATGAGTATTTTGTGTTTTTAATTGCTTCAATAGCGTATTCTAATAGACTTTGACTCACTTTTAATTTTTGTTTTTATTTGTCGCTATTTTTGTAGTCATGAATAATATTGGATTTACACTTTGCTGTTCTTTTTTGTCTACTTGTTACCTATTCGTTTTATTTACAAGCCAATTATTTTTGTGGAAGAAAAACTCAAGTGAACTTATATAATGTTTTTAGTGCATTGCTTTTTGTTTTAATGGCTTCGGCACCGGTTTTCGCAAAAATTAAAATTAGTTTTCTTTTTAGTTATTTTCATCCAATTATTCATATCCTTAAAATTTGGAACAAATACGTGCTCCTAATGCATGAACATCAATAGCAAACTAGTTTATGTCTAATTGTTTTTTTGCAGTCTGAAAACAATTCAGGTCGCAATCAGTTGCTGTCTTTTTTTTTAAATTTCGCTGTATTTGCTTTCTTTTGCTTATTACAGAACAGAACTTGTCAACTTGGTTAATGTCGTGATGGTGTCAATTAAAATTTTGGAAACAAATTTTTGAAAGAGAAAAACGAATTCGCGGCGCCAAAAATGGTTTCTCTCAGCTTGGTTTTACAAAGGAGATGAAGTAGACGTTGATTGCATGAAACTTGATTGTGAAGTCAGGAAAAATTGGGGGGAAATCAGGATATGAGCGTTTAATTAGAAAGAATAGCAGCTCAATAAAAGTGAATAAGAGTGGGGAAATACGGTGGAAAGTTATTTAGCAATATTTTTAATAGCGTCATTATAAAAAATCATAACGTTAAAGGTGGAAACTTATTTCGCATTTTTTTCAATGACTATGACAATAGTCATTGAAGTCATGAAGGTAATGTTCGGATTTTTTCTGTCTTGATACCCACATTCTCCCACATACTCCGCACCAGATTTCAGTCCTCCAGGTGGGGGGGTGGGGGTTCAGATTTTTATTTTTCCAAAATATTTTATTAATTTGAAGGAGTAGGCCATTTAAGATTTCGTCTTATGTCTCTGAATAGTGATCAGTATTGACTTACGCACAGCAACCAGCCACTAAAAATTTGCATATGGCGACATAGGAAGAGACTGAGGGGGGGGGGGGGTCGGGGTGTTTCAAGCAACAATTCTTCAATTCGGGAAATGATTATATTATTTTTATTTGTTTTAAACCGACCCATGACGTTGATTTCTCGTTATAGTTACGTCAGCAATAACTGCAATAAATACGTAATAGGTGAATTACGGAATAGACGAAATTGGTTGTATTAAATTATTTTAGAGCTTGTCTGAATTTTCATTGGCATAATTTGGAATCTCAGTTGTATACGAAATAAAACGCTATATTTAATTTACCATACTATGAAAAAATTCTCATTAGTTAAGTTCAATTGATTTTGATTTAATCAGTTATTTAAAAAAGGTGAATGTCAGCAGAAAGTCTTAACTGTTCATTGGAAACCAAATTATGAACAAAATTTCTAAATTTAATCTGGTCGATATTAAAATTGCGCCATTTTGTTGATTTTGTGGTAATTATGCATATCAATAGCTTCCGTCCGTTAAAATATCAATCTGTTTCAATTTCTCTTACTCCCCGTCTAGACCTACTAAATGCGAGTCAATGCATTGGTGTCTAATTTGCGCAACCATCAATATCTAAAAATATTTAAACAAGCCTAGAATTCTTATATAATTTCTAATAGTATCTTAGTCAAATTTAGTGCGCTTGAAACCTTATTAAATAAATGACTCCAAAACTTTGGAACCCTAATCAAATTAGATCTGATCAGACATGAAAACATACACCGGCTTTTGACTTTTGTTTTTATTTACCAAGCATGTTGACTTTAATTTGACAATAATTTCGTATTGAGGGTTGCTGAGCTTAATTCTACAGAAAATAATCGCAATAATGCTAGTTTTTATCCAAAAACATAGCGTCAAGGCTCCAGATTTTATTCGATGTTATCGTCGCTGTAACTCCTTTCGAAAAATATTTTTAATAAACATATTTCAATTTCTTTTCACAGATATTTAATTTGAATAATTAATTTAAATTTGAATAATTAATTAAAACAGTGATCAGATTTTAATTCCAAACTATATTAATCTAATCAATATGACAAGAAATTAAATACAAAATATATAGAAAGTTGAAAACGCTTGGAACAATCTCTTCTCGTAAAAAATTTAAACTAAAGAAAATTAAATACTCAAATTATATTTCACAAACTATAGAAAGAGGTTTTTTGCCGAAAATCCAATATCTTTGTCCTCTTTAATTAATTGTTGCAAAAAGGTTTTTTCGATATAACGGGCAAGTACATTAAGGTTTTTACACCTATAATTGTTTCAACTAGTTTTGCAAAAAGAATCACAAGAAAAAAATTAATTGATAGTTCGGATATGCATTTGGTGTTTTCGTGATTAAAGATTTCTGAAATAGAGGCAAGTTTACTTCGATTTTAAAGCAGAAACCAATTTTTGTCAGAACAAGCTTACAACGGCTTTCGTTTCTAATTTGCCTTGCCTACTGTTTTCGCGTTAATCTGGTAGTAATTACTTACTGAAGGATATATTTTTTCTTATTATTTTTATTTTCTTATTTTTATTATTCTTATTATTTTTCTGCTTTGGAGTAGATTTTTTTCGTCAAAAAACATAGCAGTACAAGCTTGCAAGAGAACTCCATGTTAAACCATGCCTAATAGACTGTGCCAGATATCGCTGAAAGCAGTTGTAAATTTAATGAATCGAATTTCTGACCAATTCATCAAAATGACGAGCTAGTTTTGAATTACAGAGGGAAATCTATTAATTAGAAACTAAAAATACAACTCTATGCTAAAGTTTTAATAAAATTAAAACCTATTGTAAATCAATCAGATGTACTGTGTGTGTTTTAAAAAATAAACTAGGAGCAAAGAAACCGCCGAAATTATATAGAAAAAATTCTAAGGAAAGCAAAGCATTTCAATTCTTGTTCTTGAATGAATTTATCAAAAAGTAACATAATTTAACGGTGAGCACAAAAACTGTTGCAAATTTGTCCATCCCTTCATGTACAGCAAAAAATCATCAATGACATTGACACAAAAATGGTCAACAAATCTTTTCAAATTTGATTATTTTCGAGAATTTGGAGACAAAAATATAAAATAGTATTCTTGAATGATGCTGAATTTTTTATACTGATTTCAGTACACCTCTACATCATTAAAATAGAGAACTAATATTGAAATGAACTCATATTATCAACAAAATTTATCTAAAAAATCCATTTGAAATGGATTATCTAAAAAAGAAAAGTTGGTCGTTACCTTCGTTTTTTGATGAAAATTGTGAATTATAGTCTTTTTGTTTTGTATATAGTCTAAAATTTCATATTTTTATCTTGAAAAAATCAGTGTGATCAAAATGAGAACTCCTTTTGACTTAAATTTCTCAATCCATAAACTGATGTTGTGGTTTTAATAATCCCAACATCAGAAAGCTGTTTTGATTTTTCTGCACAACAATTTTTTGATGTTAAGCAGAAAAATTAGAAATAATTTTATTTTTCTTTACTCTCTGATTATTTCCGCACCTATTATAAACCAAAAGAAATAATGAAAACATTTCAGCCCTTATAACGAAATATGAAAAAAATTTGGTATGAAAGTTCATTCGGTTTACGTCCCGTACCTAATTCCACTTGCGTTTCAGCACTGGACCAGTATAAATGCAATCCCTTGTCATTACTGAATCCTAGACTGTTTCATGTCACTTTTCTGACTTGTCAGACTTGCGTTCTCTTTGATTTTACAATGGTCAGACCTGGGCCAATACCGTAATTGACCTGGGCAAATTCCGTACGGTGTTCGAACCCACGGTGTCCCCTTCCCTAGAAGTTTATTCTCATTTATACGCCAGCATGACTGCTGAAAGTTTGTCATTTGCACCGTTAATATACGCTTGAAAGAAGCAAATGTCAAGCAAGAAACGAGCAAATTATACTACATGGGAGACTTGCATTAACAATTGTCAACTAGTTGTTTTCACTTGGAGTTCGTTACGGGTTCAAAGATGTCGCATGACTTTTAAAATGATTTGTTTTGTTTTCTCTCTTGGAAGAAATTTTTTATCATTGCATTTTTCAATATATCCAAAAGTATTGTAACTAATTTCTCCTTTTTTTTCTGGGTAGAACGATTTACATTAATTTTTTTTAAAAAACTTACGTCAAACTGAAAAAAATGTCGCGAAATCGAAAATCATTTTGAAAACTAACTAAAAACCAAAGCTGAATAACCTACCAACCCTTCATAAGAGACACGATCCTCAGGATTAAAGTGATGGAATACGGAATTAAGAATTGGGGCCATGATGTTATTGACTGAATTCTGTTTCGATTTAATTTTTCATCCGAGAAAATAAATCCGAATGGTAAGACAACTATCGTTTGTCAGAGTGAATTCAATTTTAAAATCTACCATAGCTGACACTTGAGTTTGTTACTCTCTTTTAAATCTACAGAGTCAGATTTAGACAAAATTCAGTTTCTAAAGAAAATATAACCCTCGAGATGATTTGTAAACCCCAGAAGCAAATTGTGAAAATATTTGAACTTGTTTATTCCAAAGTATCTCTGGAAATAACTAGCAGGGATTATGTCTCTTTAATTTTTAAATTTCGCAGCATTTTAACAATATTTAATAAATGATTTTGAGGTTACACCCTCAAATCAAGCTCTGCTTATCATTATTAGCACCAAAAAGTGCAACAGTTTGTTCCCACCTAGTTATAACATTTTATTAACATGAAGAAATATTTTTTTGGTGTTAGTACGAGCAAAAGATGAAAATATCTTGAAACTGTCATCGCTACTGTGTGAGTTTTTGTGCAGACTTCACAGATAAGTTAGCTCATGAGCATGGAAAATAATAACATTAAAAAAATGCTCTAGATTTTTGTGGAACGCTAAAAACTTTGAATACTAATATGTTAAAATTTTTCAATCTACCTATAACTAACATCTAACGGGCTGAGACTTTTTCTCTTTATTTTCGTTTTTTAGATCTATACATACAAAGACTTCGGCATAATTCACTAACAAATTTATAGTGGATTGCACAATTTTTAATCATTGCAAAAAATATGTTTAAATATTAGAAAAATGATTTTCATACCATTTTTTCATCTCTTGCCTTGAATAGCTCATTTGTCGAATATAATTGGCGTTAAAAAGCAAAAGGAGCGCTTGCTTTTTTAAAAAAAATATTTCCCTCCCAGTAGCCCAATAGAATTAAGAGCTGGGTCATTTATTGTTCGCTGTAACTGAAATATATAATAATTTGATAATGTTTTCATCTGGCTAGGCTATACAGATCTCGGAAGAAGAATAACGCAAGAGTTTTCCAAATTCATGGCACAATAGATGTTATTGAATATCTTGAATTAACTTCATAACTTTCTCATTATTTTTAAATAATTCATACCAAACACAATAGATAATATAATTAAGAGCAAGTAGTTTTATTCAAAAATAAGAAACTACTCAATTTGATATAGTGTTAATAGAAAAAACATAGAAAAATAGGAAAAGCTTAGAGGCGAGTTTCACATTTAGCAAAGAATCAGAGAATCCTTTGTTAGCAAGGCCTCCCTAAAAGCAAGATAATATGAAAAAAGATCAATATTCAAGTTTTGAGAAAACATAGTAAAGTGTATTCTTTAGTTTGAGACAAGCAAAACTTATAACAACTAATGCCCAAAAGTATATAAGTGAAGCTTTAAAATCATGTTGTTTTATTTTCCTAATCCAGAACAACCTGAATTTCGGTTTTCTTTGATTAATAATAAAAGCATTTAAATCCTGCCACTGTTTGTCGGATCTCCTTCGTATCTTTTAACCATGTCTTGCCTTACGTTTCAATTTAAACTACCCAGTTTTTTGTAATTATATTTGGGAGTCTATTCCACTTCCGAATCTGTTTTCGGTTGTCTGAACTGTTACGCAATTTTTACTTACCTTTTGATGTAAAAATAGAGCATGAATACAGTGGTTTACAATAGTTGTCATATTATTGATTAATTTAAAGCGTTTATTAGAGAACTCTTTCGTATGCTACAGAAAATTGAAAAATCTGTTTAACGATCTTTTGGCCATTTTGAATTTGAAGGAAGAGTTTTTGTTTTATTTCTTATAAAGCAATTTATCTGTTTGTTATTGCCATCAATAGAAAAAGAGATAGCAAATCTTTGTAAGAAACAACAGTACTAGAATAAAGATGGGACAAAACACGAAACTTGAAAAGAAAGTTTTATTTTAAGAGGTATTTTTATAACGAACCAAAAGTAAAAATCTAATCCATGATGCCATTTTAATCTGTTGACTTGGGTATGTTATTTCTTTACCAACGACTAAACTTAAATACGTTTACTAAGTGGCTGGCTTTAGATACTGCCCTTTATAAACGACGCTTAGATCAAATGATAGTTTTTTGTTATGAAAACAATTTCGCTTCTCCCTCAGTTAAGGTGGACTTGTTTTGTTTCGTATACTGTTTTCCTTTAGGATATGAAATTTCTAGCTCAAAACTGTACGTTTGCTAAACTTTTTTGTAATACCTAGAGTTGATGTATTGTCAGAAACCTGTAAAAGTTCACAAATGCTTGCTGTGGTTGCAGTAAGTTTTGACATGAAGTGTGCATTTTAACGGCCAGAGATACAGTTTCTTGAGAATTCCGGTGACTTATTACAACACAATTTAATTTTTTGACAACTTTTTGGACAAATTCTTATCTATGATAAAAAGGTGTCGGCTAAGTTTGTTGTGTTCAACCCAAATTCCATAATTAATAATTTCATTCACAAAATCATACCAACAAATTGAATGAAGCAATTTTGCTAAGTCTAAAGAAGCGTTCAAACTTTTTATTTTTGTTGATTCAACGGTTGATAATTTCAGTTAACATTTCTACTGAGACACGACTTTTTTTCCGAAAAACGAACTGATTTTAATTGATTTTATTCGGGCTATCAGTTTCTAATTACTGAGGTTTTTCTCTAGTATTACCAATTCAAAAACATTAGCTAAAGTTAGAGTGACTAAAGTTGATGTGTCTACACTTTATCTACATTTTTTCTGACAATGACTGACGAGACTTCTATGAAAAAATTTAGAAAAATGTTTTTGATCATTATTCAAATTTTCACAGCTTATTATGGGTATTGCAGGGCAGAATGTGTGCTGTAAAACTACCTCGTATATTTGAGAATTAATAATAAATTTGATTCCTGCGTAATTGCAGCGGAACAGTATTAAGCAACTCCGGCCTGTTCTCAGCTGCCCTTTTTCCGCAACCTGGAATTGAGAATTGAAAACAATGAAATCGCTGCAATCCTTAGTAAAAGCAAACCCTTTTTTTAAAAAAATTTTAGCGCTCCAATTTTTACTATTTATAGATATAAAATTTTCAACATTTGTTAAAATTAATGATGCAGGATAGTCAATTTTCTTCCCATTTTTTTTCAATAGCTAAAAACTATTTTTAATTTCCGCTTCCACGAGAATGGAGAAAACGATTTTCGCTAAATTGCTCCCAATTTATTTCAAAATTGCCTCCACTAAGCCCCATATTCAAGGCTTAAAAGCACTTTGGGAAAACGTATAAGCTATAAATTCAGGAAACGCGACTCGAAGCAATTATGCATTTTCTTTTCATTAGAGATAATTTTTGGCTTCAGCTAGTTTTTTTTGTTTTGTAATTTGAAAAAGAAAAAAACAGTCTAAAGTCATACTTCCTTTTTTATTCTTTTTTGAAATTTCTAATTTGACGAAAGGGCTCCCATTGTGGTCTTATGTTAAATTATATTATTGATCCGAACCTTTCTCGAAGGAAGAGGATTGGAAGTTGGGTGGGGTGAGGTGTTGTGATTATTTCGACTTTTTACAACGCTGACTATTTTCAGCTAAATCC
>NW_027451761.1:0-34773 GCF_964194025.1 Convolutriloba macropyga
TCAAATAACTTGTGTAAAGATGTGGAAAATCTTGATGATCTTGGTTGGCCAAAAGATTCCAAACTTCTCAACAATTTGGATACTGACTGGGAATGTAGCAACTATCCGTATCGAAACAGGAAGACATTTCACTGTGCAGAGAAGAAAACTTATGCTTACGTAATTTGGACTCTTGATTTTTTTGATCAGGTATAAAATTTTTAATTTCTAATTGTATTTTTGATCGTTTTGTATTTAATTATTTTTATTTTACAATTTTTGAAACCAGAGAAAAGTCGCATTCCCAGTTGGAAAAATTGCCCGGGCTTAAGGATAACGGTATAAATTTAGGTAATTTTGTCTTTAATGATAATAACCAGGAACGACAAACGTGGAAACGTTTTTGACAGACTTGTAAAAGATCTCGTAATAACTGTAATAATCTTGTAATAACACTTGCAAAACTCATTGAAGAAAAAACAGTTTAGTTTGCTATCTTATCAAGTACAATCGGTTATATTTTGTCTTCTTCTAAGCTATAAACAAAATGATCTCTACTAAGCAACGCATTTTTATTTCTTTGGTGGGACCCAGCGAGTCTGGAAAAATTCATCTTATCCGTGATTGGTTAATTATTGGAACTTTTCAACTCAATTTTGATAAAATTTACTATTTTTATCAACATTATCAATCACCTTACGGACTAATGTTCAAAAACATTAAGAACATGCATTTTATTCAGACTTAGTACAACATATATACATATATATTAAGCACAATTTTTTTCATCACAGTCGGTTGGGAAGAGATATTGAGAATACTCATGTATTTTTATTAAATGCTCCTAGAGGTTTTCTCCAGAATAACACTCTTAGTCAACAGCTCGGGTTAGGATCACAATTAAAAGATTGGTATACAAAAGCTACTTCAATCCCGTGTGGTCATTTACTCATTGATCTGAACACGAAAGCAGTCGACTCGCTTAGATTTTGCAAAAACAGTGTTTCGTTCGAAACTATGTTTTTTCTTCCAAAAACAAAACAAGATATTGCTATTTTGAAAGATGAACACACAACATCTCTCTACACTGATAACTTATTCCCAGAACGTATTCCCAGATCTCCAAGAAAACATTCTTCAGAAATTGTCCAAAAGATTTCATTCAGTTTTTACACGAAGGCATAGTAAACCTTCTCAGAGGACAACTATGGGAAATACAAAAACAAGACGTAATAAAATACAGAGACGAAATTTATCAATTCGTGCTAAAATGAACCGGAATAAACAAGAAGAGCGATTTTAAGTTCACGAAAAGGCATAGAGCTCATATCAGTTTTGAAACCTTCTATCATTAATGGATTGTCTTGAGATGGAACAGTTTGTTTTTATTCCTCAATACCTATACGAACAAAAATTTAAATTGGTTATTAAAAAGTTGGACACTTTTGAGCAGAAACAATTTTCTGCCGCCTTCGAGCAGAAACACACTTGAACCCTAATTACATGGAAATCGACAGCAGAGCAAAATCATCCAAGAACAAATCAATTTTGGGTCAAATTTTGAATTCGCGCGAGTCAAGCTATCTCTCACTGGCACAATTTTATTGGATTTGAAGAAATACAGAAGTAGCTTTTGCAGATTTTATTTTTGCATTAAAAAGACAGAATGTTGATTTTTCCGACATATATTACACAATAATTGATGCTACCGGAACAAATCCACAGAAAGTAAGAAAATTAAAGATGCCAAAAGCAAAGACAGAGGGAGCTGGATTCCTTTCAAAATCTGAAAAAGCCAATCTAAAAAGATTGTACAGAAATGAAAAAGCCGCATATGGGTCAATTCAAAATCTACTAAAAGCAACTGGGTTATCCAATAAAAATTGCCTACTTTCTGCAAAGTAGAGAATCCTATACAATGTATCGTCATGCAACACGACATTTTAAAAGATTGCCATTATTTGCTCAGCAAATCAATGAGATATGGTGTCTTGATCTGGCTTTTTTGGATAAATTATCGGACTCTATTAATGGATTGAAGTATTTTTTAGTATATGATGACGTCTTTTCTCGCGTTGTTCCTGTGCAACCAATGAAGTCAAAGTATTCTACCGATGCAGTTGCTGCTTTCAAAAAAATGTTGAGCAAAAAAGTATTCCAGCAGAAGTATGGGCTGATTAGGGAACAGAGTTTAGTGGTGAGTTTCGAAAAGTTTGCATGGACAAGAAAATCAAATTTCATTATACTCGTAGTGAAACAAAAGATGCCTTTGCACAACGAGCTATAAAATCTCTGGAAAACGCTATTCATCGCTATTTGGAAGAAAATGGCGACAAATACATGAGAATAATGGATTCTTTTCTCAAAGCTATGAACAAAAGAGTTAATCGGTCAACAAGTAAAGCTGCCAAAAATGTAACAAACAAAGACTTTCCGTCAATATTTTACAGAAACTCAATTAACCAGTATAAGTGACCACGTTTTAAAGTGGATGAAAATGTTTGTATATCAAAGAGATATACCGTTCGAAAAAGTTATAAATTTCAGTTCACAAATCAAATCTTCAAATTATTTAAAGTTGCTACTTATAAACCACCAATGAGAACAAGGTGATGAACAAGGTGAAGAGCATTCAAAGTGTATCATTTACATATGAGTTCTTTTACTGTTGAGTTGGTTTCCAACGCGTCGTTTGATTGTTACCAAAACAATATATTAAGTTTTTTCACGAATTTTCTACCTGAACAAATTAATCTTGATGGAGAATGGGAGGTAGCAATAACAGAACTGCCGTATCCTTCCTTGTACCAAAACATAACAGAGGGTTAGTTCTTCCATCTAGATGAAGCAACATCAGACACAAAACCATCGTATTGTTACACAGTTGATCCAGGTGAATACCTCTCGATCTCTGATATTGTGAATGAAATGAACAGAAAAAATCAGGAACATAAAATGTATGAAAAAACGCATATCAAGTTACACGCTAACAAAATTACACAACGGTTTTCCTTGAGTTTTCCTAATGAGAACTCTTTAAATGTCAAGTTTAGTGAAGATCTTTTTCATATCTTTGGATGTGAAGAAGCTGTTTATGTTACTGTTGTTTTCATGAGTGGTGCTGGTCCACTTTTCCCAAGTTCCATTATGATATTGTGCGAATAAAAAAATTTAATGATATATAGTGACATTGTTGAATGCAAAATTGTGGGTGATACAGAAGCTGCTTTTTTGCGATGTCTTCCGTTTAAATCAAAAGTAAAGAATGGAGATATAATCTCAACGGGACAACGAAAAATTATCAAAATTTTCCAAACTTACAAATTAAAAAATATAAAGAACTCATTCCACAGAAAAAAAAACTCGAGCTCCGGGACTCTTATGGTGAACAAGTTCCCCTCAACTCTGTTGGTGTAACAAGAGCAGTACAAGTATTTAGAAAAACTTCTAACAGTCATTTTTAGATTTATAGTTGTGAAAAATGGTTGCTGATAGTGATTTACTGTATTTTCGTCGTTATTCAAGAAAGAGGGGAAAAGGATTCAGAGCGTTAGCACAAACTATTGGGAGGACAGCTATTCCATTCTTGAGGAGATATGATGTGCCAGCAGCAAAAAAGAGTTGGTGCGGATTTTCTTGATATAGCTGCATGAGAAATTGGAAATGTTCTAACTGGAAAGAAAAAAATTGAATCTGTGGCTGCAGATGTTGGAATGAAAATATTACGTAAACAGCTAAGTGTTGGATAAATTAGGAAACGGCGTATTATTCGACGATTTCACCAAAAACCAGGCAACGTGGTCGATCTGGACGAGATATTTTGTCCAAGCTAAAATGAATACTAGATCAACAAACGATAGCAACTTTCTTTGCGAGCACTTTTCAAACTCTTACTTGGAGTTTTTTGACAATTTTCCTGTTTTGGAGCCAATTGAATCTTCTCAAGTTCAAGAAGTTTATTTCAGTAACTTATTGGATGAAAGCAGCATTGAATTTGAGGTTGAAACAAATAGAAGTATATATCTTGATATGAGAGATATCCACCTTCGCATAGAATTTGGATTAAAAAAGGGAAGATTGTTTGACAAATTTACGAAAAAAGACGAGAATGGAAAAAGAGATACCGAAATGTCTTTCACAGATGATGATTTGCACTATCTAACTCACGTCAACAATTTATTACACTCGCTCTTCTCCAACTGTGAAGTGTATCTGAACAATCCACAGGTTTACAACTCAATGGTCTCCATGAACACAAGACTTTATTTTCAATTGAATATAACCCTTCCAAAAAAATAAGAGAGGTATTTTGGCTTGTGACCTCTACCTTAAAGTTCTTGACTGTTCGATATTTACAAGACGTGTTGTTGTTAACAATCTGTGTCAGCAGACTATCAAATATCAATTGACTCATCAATATGCTTGCTACAACTTTATATAATTAAATGCACGTACACTTATTATTCCTTCAGGACAGAACCAGGTGAATCATGGAAAAATTTTATTACAATCTTCCAATCAGAAGAACATCTATTGCAACGAACACAAATTCAGCATTCACAGGACATTTTCAAGAAAATCTTTTCCATTATCAGAAATTTAGTTTATGAGAACTAAGAACTGTTCGAGGATGTACAGCTATAGTACCAGTTGATACAACCGATGACTGTAGGGCAGTTGTAACAACAACGAAAGCAGTGAATTTTAACGAAGAGATTCCTGCGTTACCAAATAATTTATTTCAGAACACTTATGTACTTGTACTTGATCTCACTTCACTTGAAGATTCTGGAGAAAGTTTTCAATATTCTGAACTCAGTGGTGAAAGTATCCCAATAGAAATGTTTTTTGACCACCGCTAAGGAGCGTGACAAAGTTTATTGTTCTAGCAGAAAGAGTGTCCATTGTTAAAAGTGATCAACTCGGAACGGTTGCTAAAAATGTCTGAAGATTTTTGCGTTAGCGAAAATTTTTGCATTTTTTTCAATTTTTTATGTGTTTTGCATTATTTCGTGGGTTTTCAATTTCTGAATTGGAACGCTTGTGAGTTATATATTATTGTCAACCAGTTGCCATTCTGTTCACCAGTTGTTTTCTTAAAATGGACGTTAAGGGGGGACAAATTCAAACTTTTTTGTTTACGTTCCTCTTCTATTTTTTCTGGTACTTTTTTTAATTATTTTTTTCTACCCCAGCTCCCAGTCCCAGCTACCCCAGCTCGGTTGACAAAATTAAAAAAAACAAGCAAAGTTTTATTACAACAAGGTAAAAGGCCAATTATTGTTGCTTTTTTGAAAGGAACGAGTTTTTTCAGCTTGACTGTACAGTTAGAAGTTCTTGTGTTAATGATACTTGCGAAATGAAGCAGAGAAAAACTGTTTGTCATGGAAAACTCTTCCCTGGGACATATTAAAGAACGAATCCCAGAACTCAAAAACTGGTATATTGGATCCTATCCAGAAGATTGTATTCCAAGTCTACCCACATTCAGCTTTGCTATCATCAACACTTCTTCGAGCAGTGAAGCTGGAGAGTTTTGGTTAATGACTGCTCGACTCAATCAAAAATTTTAGTATGCTGATTCTTTGGCTCGTCCAATCAGAAAATACGAATTTTTGAATAAAAAGTATCAAAAAAGGATACAGTATCCAATTCAGAAAAGTGATAAATTATGCGGATTTTAAACAATTTTTGTATCATTTTTCAACTATTTAATTTTTTTCAAATAAAACTGAACAAAATTCATGATCTCATGTTTTAAGTAATTACAAGTGAAATAAATAAGTATAATGTAAAATGAGTCGAAGTCTAATAATGTCGACAGTAGTTTTTTTTCTAAATTCCTAATTTCGTCGTTATTTACTCAAAATTTTGTTGTCGACTTTATTATCTACTCGGCAAAATCCTAATACTTTGCCGCGGCTATTCCTAATCTTAATTCGTTGCAGCGGTTGTTCCTAATCTTAATACGTTGCAGCGGCTCTTCCTTATCTTAGTACGTTGCGGCGGCTAATCCTAACCTTAATACGTTGCGGTAGCTATTCCTAATCTTAATACGTTGCGGCGGCTATTCCTAATCTTAATACGTTGGGGTGGTTATACCTAATCTTAATACGTTGCGGGGGCTATAACTTATCTCAAATCATGGAAGCTATACCCAATCTTAATACATGTGGGCGGCCCAAGATTTATACCCTATCTTTTTGTGTACTATCATCATGTAAACTTTTGATTAATTTTGTATTTGCATGTGCTTAAACTATAAAGTGTCTTTTATTTTTTACTTTTTAATTCAATTTTTCCTTATGATTATTATTTTTCCAAGCTATGAGCTCGTGAAAGTCCACTAGTACTTTGACAATTGCAGATTAGCAAGAGGTAGTTTACACCTACCGACCTCTGAGTTATGAGCCAAGCACGCTACCACTGCGTCAACTTGCTATTTATGGTCGGCTATACCTAATTTTAATTCCTTAGCGGCTATAGCTGATCTTAACAGCTATACCTAATCTTACAACATTTCTACGTTTATGCGTAATCTCAATACATTGCGCTGGTTATACCAATAAAAATGTTTAAATTTCCTGCGAGAGAATTATCCGCTGCCTGTGCAATTCCCCGCCTGTACAATTCTTGTTGGCGCTGCCTGTACAATTCCCCTGCCGCTCTCAAAAATGCGGCTGAGCTACTCACACTATACAACTAATACCCATTACTTAAACCTAATACGTTGCGGCGGCTATTTCTAATCCTAATACGTTGCCGGGGCTATTCCTATTCTTAATTCGTTGCAGCGGTTTTTCCTAATCTTAATACGTTGCGGCGGCTCTTCCTTATCATAATAGGTTGCGGTGGCAATTCCTAATCTTAATACGTTGCGCTGGCTATTTCTAATCTTAATACGTTGCGGCGGCTATTCCTAATCTTAATACGTGGCGGCGGCTATTCCTAATCTTAATACGTTGCGGCGGCTGTTCCTAATCTTAATACGTTTCGTCGGCTATTTCTAATCTTAATACGTTGCGGCGGCTATTCCTAATCTTTATACGTGGCGGCGGCTATTCCTAATCTTAGTACGTTGCGGCGGCTATTCTTAATCTTAATTCGTTGCATCGGTTTTTCCTAATCTTAATACGTTGCGGTGGCTCGTCCTTATCTTAATCCGTTGCGGTGGCTATTCCTAATCTTAATACGTTGCGCCGGCTATTCCTAATCTTAATACGTTGCGGCGGCTATTCCTAATCCTAATACGTTTCGGAGGCTATTCCAAATCTTGATACGTTGCGGCGGCTATTTCTAATCCTAATACGTTGCCGCGGCTATCCTAATCTTAATTCGTTGCATCGGTTTTTCCTAATCTTAATACGTTGCGGTGGCTCGTCCTTATCCTAATCCGTTGCGGTGGCTATTCCTAATCTTAATACGTTGCGCCGGCTATTCCTAATCTTAATACGTTGCGGCGGCTATTCCTAATCCTAATACGTTGCGGAGGCTATTCCAAATCTTGATACGTTGCGGCCGCTATTCCTAATCGTAATACGTTGCGGCGGCTATTCCTAATCTTAATACGTTTCGTCGGCTATTTCTAATCTTAATAAGTTGCGGCGGCTATTCCTAATCCTAATACGTGGCGGCTATTCCTAATCTTACTACGTTGCGGCGGCTATTCTTAACCTTAATACGTTGCGGTGGTTATACCTAATCTTAATACATTGCGGCAGCTATACCTTATCTCAAATAATAGAAACTATACCTAATCTTAATGAAAGTGGGCGGCCCGAGACTTATAAACTGTCTTTTTTTTGTAAAATCATCATGCAAACGTTTGATTAATTTTGTATTTGCATGTGCTTAAATTATGAAGGGCCTTTTATTTTGTGCTTCTGAATTCAATTTTTCTTTTTATTCAACATTTTTTTAAGTTATGAGCTCGTAAAAGTCCACTAGTACTGTGACAATTGCAGATTAGCAAGAGGTAGTTTTGACCTACCGACCTCTGTGTTATGAGCCAAGCACGCTACCACTGCGTCATCTTGCTGATTATGGTCGGCTATACCTAATCTGAATTCATTGCGGCGGCTATAACTGATTCTAATACATTGCGGCAGCTATACCTAATCTTAAAACATAACGACGGTTATGCGTAATCTTAATGCATTGCGCTGGTTACACCGATAAAAATGTTTAAATTTACTGCTAGGGGAATTATCCGCTGCCTGTGCATTTGCCCGCCTGGACAATTCTTGTTCGCACTGCCTGTACAATTCCCCTGCCACTCTTCAAAATGCGGCTGAGCTACTCGCACTATACAACTAATACCCTATGCTTAATCTTAATACGCTGCGGCGGCTATTCCTAATACTAATAAGTTGCCGCGGCTATTCCTAATCTTAAAACGTTGCGGCGGTTGTTCCTAATTTTAATACGTTGCGGCGGCACTTCCTTATCTCAATACGTTGCGGCGCCTATTCCTAATCTTAATAAGTTGCGTCGGCTAATTATAATCTTAATACGTTGCGGCGCTTATTCCTAATCTTAATACGTGGCGGCGGCTATTCCTAAATTTAAGACGTTGCGGCGCCTGTTCCTAATCTTAATACGTTGCGGCGGCTATTCCTAATCTTAAAACGTTGCGTCGGCTATACCTTTTCTCAAATCATGGAAACTACATCTAATCTTAATACATGTGGGCGGCCCTAGATTTATAACAATTTTTTTGTAATATCATCATGTAAAGGTTTGAATAATTTTGTATTTGCATGTGCTTAAATTATAAAGTGTCTTTTATTTTGTGCTTTTTAATTCAATTTTTCTTTTTATTCAACATTTTTCCAAGTTATGAGGTAAAAGTCCACTAGTACTGTGACAATTGCAGATTAGCAAGAGGTAGTTTCGACCTCTCGACCTCTGAGTTATGAGCCAAGCACGCTACCACTGCGTCATATTGCTGATTATGGTCGGCTATACCTAATCTTACTACGTTGCGGTGGCTATTCCTAATCTTAATACGTGGCGGCGGCTATTACAAATCTTAATACGTTGCGGTGGTTGTACCTAATCTTAATACATTGCGGCGGCTATACCTTAATCTCAAATCATGGAAACTATACCTAATCTTAATACATGTGGGCGGCCCTAGATTTATAAACTGTCTTTTTTTGTAAAATCATCATGCAAACTTTTGATTAATTTTGTATTTGCCTGTGCTTAAATTATAAAGGGCCTTTTATTTTGTGCTTCTGAATTCAATTTTTCTTTTTATTCAACATTTTTTCAAGTTATGAGCTCGTAAAAGTCCACTAGTACTGTGACAATTGCAGATTAGCAAGAGGTAGTTTCGACCTACCGACCTCTGAGTTACGAGCCAAGCACGCTACTACTGCGTCAGCTTGCTATTTATGGTTGGCTATACCTAATCTTAATTCCTTGCGGCGGCTATAATTGATCTTAATAGATTGCGGCAGCTATACCTAATCTTACAACGTTTCGAAGTTTCTGCGTAATCTCAATACATTGCGCTGGTTATACCGATAAAAATGTTTAATTCTCCTGCGAGGGGAATTATCCGCTGCCTGTGCATTTCTCCGCCTGTACAATTCTTGTTCGCGCTGCCTGTACAATTCCCCTGCCGCTCTCAAAAATGCGGCTGAGCTACTCACACTATACAACTAATACCCATTACTTAATCTTAATACGTTGCGGCGGCTATTTCTAATCCTAATACGTTGCCGCGGCTATTCCTAATCTTAATTCGTTGCAGCGGTTTTTCCTAATCTTAATACGTTGCGGCGGCTCTTCCTTATCTTAAAAGGTTGCGGTGGCAATTCCTAATCTTAATACGTTGCGCTGGCTATTTCTAATCTTAATACGTTGCGGCGGCTATTCCTAATCTTAATACGTGGCGGCGGCTATTCCTAATCTTAATACGTTGCGGCGGCTGTTCCTAATCTTAATACGTTTCGTCGGCTATTTCTAATCTTAATACGTTGCGGCGGCTATTCCTAATCTTTATACGTGGCGGCGGCTATTCCTAATCTTAGTACGTTGCGGCGGCTATTCTTAATCTTATTACGTTGCGGTGGTTATACCTAATCTTAATACATTGCGGCAGCTATATCTTATCTCAAATCATGGAAACTATACCTAATCTTAATACTTGTGGGCGGCCCTAGATTTATAAACTGTCTTTTTTTGTAAAATCATCATGCAAACTTTTGATTAATTTTGTATTTGCATGCGCTTAAATTATAAAGTGTCTTTTATTTTGTACTTTTTAATTCAATTTTTCCTTATAATTATTATTTTTCCAAGTTATGAACTCGTAAAAGTCTAATAGTACTGTGACAATTGCAGATTAGCAAGAGGTAGTTTCGACCTATCGACCTCTGAGTTATGAGCCAAGCACGCTACCATTGCGTCATCTTGCTGATTATTGTCGGCTATAACTAATATGAATTCATTGCGGCGGCAATAACTAATACTAATACATTGCGGCAGCTATACCTTATCTTAAAACATAACGACGGTTATGCGTAATCTTATTGCATTGCGCTGGTTACACCGATAAAAATGTTTAAATTTACTTCGAGGGGAATTATCCGCTGCCTGTGCAATTCCCCGACTGTACAATTCTCGTTCGCGCTGCCTGTACAATTCCCATGCCGCTCTCCAAAATGCGGCTGAGCTACTCACACTATACAACTAATACCCTATACTTAATCTTAATACGTGGCGGCGGCTATTCCTAATCTTAATACGTTGCGGCGGCTATTCCTAATCTTAATACGTTGCGGCGGCTATACCTAATCTTAAAACGTTGCGGCATCAATACCTTATCTCAAATCATGGAAGCTATACCTAATCTTAATACATGTGGGCGGCCCTAGATTTATACCCTATCTTATTACATTAGAGTAGACCCGCTCTTAAAATTACTCCAATGCCCTATCTCAATACATGTGGTCTACAGCCCCCCATGGAGGGTAATCCAACCTATTACTACTCATAATAAGCCCTATTTTTTGTTTTTTTTTCAGACTAGTAGAAAAAATGAAAATTTCGTGGATACTTGTCGACAACATGACGGAATAAGAGCCAGCGATTTTGGATATTAGGTGATATCTCGGCAAACATTCATACTGTTTTCGTTTAGAGCTTACATGAAATAGGTGTGTAAGCAGTGTTTTCGACTGGTGGTTTCTTGAGCGGTAGACGCGTTGCTCGTGCGGCAATTTGGTAAAAAAAATGAATAACCAAAATGACAATCACTAATTGTTCTATTTGAAGCAGAGCCTAATATGTTAATATACAAATGGAATTGTGTAAACTTGAAAACTTGAGATTTGCTATACCAAACAGCTGTTAGCGAAACCGTTTAGTTGACACAACGGAGGAACAGACAAAAAAGTAGACGGGCCAAAGAGCATAATCAGCCTTGGCAAGACCGAACAGAAAATTAATCAGATCAGTTAATAGAGTAGACAGAACTTAGTTCAGGCTGTCCCCCAGACCATTGGTTGGCCAAGTCTCTGGATCAATCAGACTTTGGACGACAACAAAAATAACATACCAAAAGGCATTAATCGGCCTGACCGAACAGAACTGGGTACATCAAGTGTGCCTTAGACCAGATCTTTCTATTTTAAAATAATGAGGGAAGACGTCCGTACAAAAAACACAGGACGATGGCTATAAATTTAGTGGTAGATAGTTTTATTATGTAGCATTGTATGCCAGTTGTGAAGGTTTTGATGATTACTAAATCAATAACATCACATCTAAGGATGCTTTTTGCCGATGACCATCATTTGTTTGGCTTGACTACTGAGTTTTCTTTGTAGAAAAGTTTTACCGAGAACAAAATTCCTCAATCTTTCCTCCTATCAGGTGTCATAAATTTTAGTCGGTTCGGTAAAAACAGTCAAAAAAATTTTAAAACGAAAATAAGTTTAAACTAGGTAATGCTGGCGCTTGCCAGACTGAAGGCACATAGATGTCAGCAATGACCAGGTCAAGAATATGTTTGAAACAGCTATTCTCAAGAGATAGAAACTTAGTTATTATGCTTGCTAAAGCAAAGAGATCAGAATGTTGGCCTGGAGCTGAACAAATAGAGATGGTATTGTTAAGATCAAAGCATACCGACGCTTGAAAATTTGGAGGTGACGAGACAACAGAAGCGATATATTGGCGTTGACTAGACCAAACCCGAAATGAGATGGTCGAAATATGATTCGACAATTTTTTGTCTGGGTGTAGCCCGTACCAGAAAATAAAAGCACGGTCTCGACCAATTTTTTGGGTCGCAATTTGTTGAATCATGATCTGGCATCAATGAATCATGTTCGCAAAAAGTCGTATTCGAACGGCTTATTTTGAATCAAGTAATTTTGTACCACATTGTTAAAAAATTACCAAGACATTCACAATTGGTGAGAACAGAATAAACAATTGAAACGATCGTTGGCCAATTTTTTGTACAGTAATTGAAATGGGTTACTGGCGGTAAAGACGATATGAAACTTTTCGTTTTTTAACGATATCGACAAAAGCGACAATAAGCGACAGTTCTTACATTAAAAACGATCAAAAGTACAAAAAGCGAAGAAAACGACGATTCTTGCAAGAGTTTCACCGCTATGTCTCAACACGTGGGGGGGGGGGGGGGTAAAACTGATTCGAGTTTCAAAAAGCTGTCCTCTCAGATTTCGTCTGATCATAGCCGCACAATTTCAAATCATCACAATTTCGAATCATTGCACCAAATTTCGCATGATCCAGCAGTGTAAAAATCCTTTGTGTAAAAATTTTTGACTGGATCGTCTGACCTTGGCCAATTTTTGTCTGGATCACACGGTTCATGTTTCCACCACCTCACCCCGGGAATAGATAGAATTTTCAGGTCGTGGCGTCAACTAGACCGGTCAAAGACCTTTATTTTGAGTTTTGGTCACACCATAGAGACTAAAACAAAGTGTATACGAGATTAAACAGACCGCTATCTGTGTTTTTGCCGGCCCGAAGCGGCCAGGTTGCTCTTTCAAATATTTTTCTTTGGTTTATAAACTCATCCTGGAATAAGAACATTTAGGGTGCTTCAAACTGGAAAAATCTACATGTATGAGAAAGAAAGGCATACTATTGGGAACAGATGTTGGTAGCTCTGACATACCAAAAAATAAATATCAGCTCTTTGGCTCCTGAACGCATCCATCGAGGGGTAGCTTCGCACATATTTAAGGTCCCCTGATATAGTAGCTAATTGATCTTCTGTTATGTTTCTGGAGGTGCCGATTGCAATGAATTTGAGGTCAGGGAACTCCTCCATCAACTTTACTCTCTGATCAACTGTCGAATTTAAAACAGCATTTGGGGGTTTTCCAGAAAGTATTAGTACAACAGTTCGAGATATCGCCGGATCACCGTAACGTGATCCAGCATCAGGGTTTATCAACAGCCCTCTGGTTGCATATAAAGCGTCGTCGGTTCTTCTTTCAAGACTGCTATCTTGTTCCTTGGTGGCAATAATTTGTCTCACATTTTGCCGATAGGTTTTGTCTTGCCACAAATATACATCAACCCAACTGATAACATCTGTGTATTTCCCCACAAAAATAAGAGCAATTCGAGCTTGATGGTTGAACCAGCCCATAGAATCAAGTGGAAAAAATTGGAAAATGACTCTCAGACTACTTTTCAGCGTTTTCCAATCTTGTGGCTACCGCAATTTGTTCCTTGTTGAGGTTTATTTTGACGAGACAACTTAATACAGCAGCAGCAGAAAAAAAACGCCTCCATATGGTTAAAAAATGCATTTGAAGAAAAAATATTGATCTCGAATGACGATCAGCTCAGAAGATGCAACAATGCGTAAAAGAAGACCTGAATTTTAAAAAAAATGTGTTTATTTCAAAAAGCATTTACGTCAAAAACTTAATTAGAAAGTAGACACGTTCAACAGATTTCACTATATTCAGTCAAAATAATTTCACATCACATTCACGCACAACATTCTTTGTTGGGCATTTGTCAACTACATATTTGTGCAAAAAACGCATTGTAGAAGTGGATAAAAACAGGAAAGTAAAGTTCTCCGTATCAGAACCAGAATATAAATACAAAACTTGAAAGTGAACTATACACTGATAAGTTTGATACATAATGTCATTGCCACATTCCCACCTGAAAGAAATATGGAAGAAATAATCTTTTGGAGAACAACAGAACAACATTATGCATATTTGCTAACTATGATAGCTAAGGTTTTGAAAGGCTTTCAAACAAATTTTGTGGAAATCATTCAGTAATCTTTCTATGGTTTGCTATCATTTTTGGCTTTATGAACAGTTAGTATCGTTTCCCAAACTTTTCTTCATCGTCTTTCTGCTGTTCATAAAAATAAAGAATGAAGTTTTGATTGATATATGCACATTCAGGCCAGCCTTCTTTTAGTTAACCTGGTCTTTTATAACAAGAGTGAGGCTCGTAGGAAAAAAAAGATGACACCTTAGAAACAAAAGATGGAAAATGGATCATTTGAGGCTTCAAATCCTGGAAGCAGAAATGCCAATTAAGTTATTTTGCCGTGGCGCAAAATTTGAGCTGGAAGCTCATTTAGTCTTCTGAAAAGTTGATGGCGTAGTTCAACAATTCAATGGATATAACCGGAGTTAATTTTGTTGCTAAAATGAAGTCTGTGAATGAAAGGAGCGGGATAATTATCGAGTTAGCACTTCCTGTTTTAATTTCAAATCTGAGACGTAATGGGGTTGCTTGTTTATCTTTGTCATACGCAGGCAAAGTTTTTTATTTAGTTCATCGTTTTGTACTTCACTTTACCTTTTGAAATTGTTCGTTTGTGTATTTTATTTGTTGGCCATATTTTGTATCGATTCAGTAGAATCACTGTCTGGGGCTGAGAATACTTTAAGATTTCGTTAATCGATTTGTAAATTGTTTCCATTTTTCTTCATATCCTATTCTGAAATGTTTTTATTTCATTTTTCTTTCCTGTCTGATTAAAGCCATTTTCAATCATTTTCTCTAATTTTGAGTTCAACTTTCAGTTGATCTAAATCTTCTTCATTTTCGCTAAGCAAATCTTAGTTAAAACTTAGACAGATATTTAGTTGCAATGCAATTCACAACTGCTCCGTTGATATTTGATATCGCTCCAAAAAATCAGACTAAGTTTTGTAATAAATCGGAGTTAAATTCCGCAGTGAAACCACACGTGATTTCGCCAAGCGGAATTAACAGAAAAAATTAACATACAACTGGGAATTTGCGGTGCGAACTCAGCGAATGTAGCAATTGCCGTGTTGATGACGACATGGCGCAGTCAGCACAAAGCAATTCATTACGAAAAACGCCTTTCTCAACCGACTACATTTGGGAAAGACCTACTTTGGAACACCCAATCCGAGGGGAAAAGAAGAAGATCCAATTTAAGCTTGAAAAACTTGCGCACGAGAAAACATCGCAATCGATAAACTACTAGAAGGAAAACCCAAACAAGTAACTTTGACGAAAGAACCAGAATAAAAGAACCAATTACACGCAAAACACGCAATAACCAGTTGCGCTCCCAAATGGAGAAGCAACGCCAGACAATGATAGACGCTGAAACTTTGTGCGGCAAACGATGACGATGAGCGAACAAAAATGTGTCTCACTCTTGGACTCAATTATAGGAACAGAAGGGAAACGAATACTAGCACAAAAAATTTCCAAAGAAGAACCTCTACGATCTCCCAAATAGACAACTATGGGAATTGCTGGATTATGGTTTCATTCGTCCACTAAATATTACTTTCGGCAGTTACTTTTTGCTCTCAAGACAACAGAAAAAGAAGAGACCATAGAACAATTCTATACTATTCTAAGATAAATGGCTGGATAAATTTGCAATTTTGAGCCTCAATGTGATGAAAACGAGGTAACTTGGGATGTCGTTATCAATAAGATGTCTGACACCTACATACAAAGATAACTACTACGAGATACTGTATCACCCGAGAGAGCTCAGGGCATTGCAATCAATATGGATATGAGTCACATAAACCAACAACGGATTGCAGGAAACAATTCGCAGACTGTAAAAACAGTTCAACACCAACAACGATTTCCCGGCGCTAATCTGACCCAACTTCAAGGCGAACGAATGACCAACAATGGCGGAGACAATGACTTCAACATCGACAGTTGTATCAAAAATCAACATCGACAGATATATCAATAAGTGCCGCAATTGTGGCAAATGTTGGAACCCACTACATAAACAGAATTGAACTCCAATAGGCGAGAAATAACATCATGGTGGGATCAAGAGACTTTTTGTAAAGGCATGTCGAGAGCGTCGAAATGATCTTCAAAATAACAACAGCAACGGACATGTGAATATTGTTGAAACTGAAAACGAGACTAAAAACACAGTAAATAACATAAAATATACAATTAAATGAAATCGAACTACAACTCGTAGTCGATACGCTTGTATGCTTGAAAACTGTGGTCAGATATAATTCTTGAACTAACGAAATGGCCGAATTTTTCGTTGAAGCAGATGGTCACCGTCCGGTTGTCGGTAGAGGTCTTTTTGATAGACTTGGAGTCGGCACCACATAACAACCACTAACCGAGAACCAAGTCAATTGTGTCTACAATCAAAGCCCAATTGAATAAGTATTGCCGATGAGTTTCCGGGTCTAACAACCGCTTCGCGATATCGAAAAACCCCCATGTTGTGAAATCAAAACTCCACAAAACCAGAGATCAACTAATCAAAAAGGACGAAAAGTTCCAATTCATCTACATCCAAAAGTCATAAATGAATTCAAAAAAGTGTTAAAAGAAAGTCATAGAGAAACACTTTAAGGCTGTTCGGACCAAAACTTCCTATTTGTAATTTTCGTTACAGGTTAAAAGGATCAATCAATAAAGCTGGCCATTGATTAAAAAATTCTATAAAAAATCAGTCCTTAAAAAAAGTATGAAATGACTAATATTGATTCACTGTTACAAAGAATATTCCAAACGCTCAGTTCTATCGCTCCAAACAGCTTGTTTTTGAACAAAAAATGTACAAAACGCCCACTAAACTTACACCAGGATACGACCAACAACTACAACTTCAATTTTGTCAGTGCTGATAAAATAGGTATTTTCCATTCTTTCACATTATTTTACGTATAAACTGACATGCCGCAGAGTTTTAGAAAGCCGATTATTACACAATAGTAGGACTAGATTACACATTCTTTATACTCGACGACATCCTCATAGTTAGTAAAGGAACAAATGACGATCAAGTAAGTAAATAAGAATTTAGTCAAAAAGTGTCTTCGAAAACTTCATGAAGAAATTCTCCAAATTAACTTAGGAGAATGTCATGTCGCCAAACAAGAAACTGAATTTTTAGGCCATTACACTACTTCAACGGGAATGACACCTCTACAAAAAAGTAAAAGCAATTCGAGCAATAAAATCTCCTGAGCAGCAGAAGAAAATGCGTACTTTTCTTGGATCAGTTCGCCAAAATAAAAGTTTCATATCAAATTTTTCAAATTTATGTCACCACTAAGACCTCTTTTAAGCCAATAAAGAAGAACTTTTTAATGAAATTAAAACTGAAAACCGATATTTGCAAACGCAACTGTAAACCGATATTTTGATGTCGATCTAGAAAATCGTATCAAATGCGATGCTTCACGTCAAAGTCTAGGAGCAGCATTAGAGCAGCAAACACGTAAGGGTTGGCAAGCTATAGCATTCGCAAAACGATTTCTTAATAAATTAGAACTATAGCATTAACGAACTGGAACTACTAGGAGTCGTTTAAATTGAAGCAATCGAAAATTTTTAAAATTAATTTTATGGCCCTCCATTTGAAGTTATCAGAGACCACAGAGCTCTGTTATCAACTATGCGTGAGTGTAGATCAAATTAGTCCTGTAATAGCTGTTTGAAAAGCTGTATTGATAAAATGTTTCCCTTTGATTTCACAATAGATCATCTACCGGGCTCAAAAATAGGGCGAGTAGATAACATTTCTCGTAAACCGCAACAAGAAGGTTTTAAAGTTTCAACCTATGATATACAGTTTAATGTATCTCAATTAGATGCAATCAATTGCGGCGCGAAACAATTTCTACTCAAAGAAAACAGTTTCACGGATTTTGCACCGGTGAATTGGCATAGAATTCACGCGAAATTAAATAATTCGAATAATGACGGAATTGGCACAGAACTTGCCACGAGAAGCAAGGAAGTAAACAATAACACCTAAAAGAAGGCTCATAGCTCTTCAGAAAAAGTAATTCCATTCATTCTGAGAGAATGGAAGTAATCAGCACTAATTAAAAAGCAAATCGCTTTCTGCCGGATTCGCTCCAAGAAATACTTTTAACAAATTGTCGCGTAAACTCACACAAACAGCCAATTGCTTCATCTCTGTTTGAAAATTTCAAGCTGGTATAACCAAACTCTAGACACCATCAAAGCAAATACACCAGCAAAATGCGTTTCTCGGAGGAATCAAGACCTTCGACTGAGAGCTCTCAAAAAACACCAGACACAAATACTAGCAGCGCAAATGCCACAACATCAACCCCTGACCTGTATGTTGAATCGTATAACTTTGTTTTGTCAAAAAATATTCAAAAAAACCTAGTGGAAAGTCTCATATCCGAAAATGCAGTGTTGAAAGAGATTAGCGATGCAAGCAAATATCGCCCTGCATTTATATTTTCTGGAGGAATTTGAAGTTTCCTGAAAACCATTATGTGTCCGAATAGACGATTGGATAGCCATACCGCACTCTGGATGCTTACGTAGAAGCAATTCCCCCCCCCCCCCCACATTATGAGAGCTGAGGCACGACTGACATGGTGGAGCATGCTTGGTGACATTACATGCATCGTGATAAAGTCAGCAGTTCTGAGACAAGAAAGCAAAAAACCTAGAAAAAGACATCAAAAAAGAATCCTTACGGATTTTATGAAATGCTGCCTATTCGCTCAAGATTAGCTAGGTTGAAACAGCACAATTGCATGATTAATGAATCTGACAAAAAAGAGGTCGCTCGCGATCCACAGTTGTGACAATTTCCTAACTGGCCGATTATGCAAACATACGACCATCAACATAAACTGACATGACAACTAAAGAAAATTTTCAGAAACATTTCAAGGACGCAAGGAAGAATCCTTAGGGTGTAGTGAAAATCAAACATACGAAGACCAAGACAATGCAAGCTGTGTATCGTCAATTCCTTTGAAATTTCTCAGCGCGTTTAAAGTGCGAAGGCCCACTTTGCCAGCCAAAACATATCTTCGCTAATGACAATGCGCCGCAAACATTACACCAACCACCAACCAAACGGAAAAGAAGAGAACCAGATACTCAACAAAAACAGCCCAGAAATCCAAGGAGATCATCCTAATCAATCGCAGAATCTGAGCGGTCGAAATAATCTACACAAACCTGATCCCCAATAGTCACACCTTTTTCGTCTTTTAAAGCCACCACCAGACAGAAACGGAGACAGGTAATCAAGCAGCAACAAAAGGCCAACAAGAGTATCGTCGAAAATATACAGGCAACCGCTGGCGCGAAAATCACATACACCAGATGTAGAGGCAACAATCGGCACTTGCTCTCCCACACAAACCTACCCAGTTTCGTATAAGGCTTCCACTAACTACGATGAAGTAGAAATGACCGTCCTAGATGCCGAGAATGTATCTGATTCAAATAGTCATTGTTGAAATTCAAAGAACTAAAACTCTTATGTATTATTATATAGCAGGTAATATTTAATATATTAATATTAGCCAGGTAAAACATTAGCCATTAATAAATAGTCAGGTAAAATTATCTATTTAGTTCATCGTTTTGCTATTCTTTTTACTTTTTAAAATTGTTCATTTTTGAAGCAACTTTTGTTTACCATAAATGGTATACCTTCGGCTAAATCAATGTCTAGGGTGGACATCAATTTTAACTTTTGTTCATCGATTTGAAAATTTGTTTCTATTCTTGTTCATATCCTAATCTGAAATGTTTTTAATTCATTCCTTCTATCCTGTCTGATTTCAGCCATTTTCACTTCTCTAATATTGTATTCAACATTCAGTTGATCGAAACATTCTCCAATTTTGCAAAACAAATCTGAGCTAAAGTTTGGACAGAAAAAAATTGCTCTGCAAATCACAACTGATCTGTTGTTACTTGATTTCGCTCTGTTAATACTGTCGTGCGTGTGTGCAGTCCTTTTGGGAAGTTAAAATTAGCTGCGCAAAATCCAAATTAGTGATTGTGTTTTTAGCCAATTGTACTCCGTTAAATTGCTGATATTAGTGCATTGGAAAATTAATTGTTTTCGGTGCAAATTTCAAAAATCGATTTTTTGGAGCGACTAGTTTAGCGATTGATACTATATTACTTCAGATTGAGACGGCTCGACTTACATATCGAAAAGCGAGTATTGTGAGAGAGTCAACTGACTAATTTAATGCAAACCAAGAGAAGGAAAAAACTTATATTTAGCAAGTTGATCAGCAATTCGATCATAAATTATTTCACATGACAAAAAGAAAATAAATGAATTAACTGCATAATTGGAAACAAGCTAATAGAAAAAAAACTAATATAGGTAAGATTTTGAAAAAATAAAATGATACATATAGTTATATACGAAGTTTCTTCACATGAAGTACATCAGATAATTGATAATATAATTGCTGGTTATCATAGCTAATAAAAATAGAATTTCTAAGCAGTTTTTATCGACTGATTGTTGCCTTGAAGTTTTTTGTCCCTTATGACAAGATTGAGGCTCGTAGAAAAAAAATTGACTGTGACTTAATTGATGGGGCAGTAAGGAATTGATGGGACAGTGGATCGTTTGAGGTTTCTTATTCTAGGATCAGAAGGAACAAACACAGTACTTTTTGCTGTCACGAAGAGTGATGCTGAATTAAACATTGAAAGATTTGATGGCGTCATTTAGCTTTTCACTGAAGGTAAATGGAGTTGATTTATATTTAATATGATGTCTGTGGATGATGTGAGTGTGATATTATTCTTGTTAGCACTTCCTTCCTCAGTTATGAAATTTGAGACGTGAAGTGATTGCTTTTTTAAATTTGATAGAGAGTTTCTTGGTTGAAACTTGACACTATTACAACTGTGTTGCGTTTTTGCAGTCCATTTGTGAAGTAACTTTTGCAATGCAAAGACAAGATTTGAGTAAACCTAGTTTGACTGTTTTCCCTCCGAAAAAATAGTTTTTGTTTTGTATTTGAGAATTATTTTTTTTCGTAGCAAGTTCTCAACGATGATTGCACCGCCAATATCAGCTATGAAAAATTTTGAGTGACCCGTTTAGCGATTGACAATTTTGCTTCAGAGTGAGGTAGCGCAAGTTACCTTTCGAAATTTGAGTGCTAAGAGAGAGCCAACTGCACAGTATATTGCAGATCAAGAGATTGAAAAAAAATGTTAACAAAATGATCTGCAATTTGGTCGTAAATTGCTTCACATGAAAAAATGAACAGAATTAAATAAACCACAAAATTGGAAGGTAACATCTATGATTACAAAATGAGTCGCATAATCGTATAAACAGCCCCGCCATAATATGAACAAACGAAACCAACAAAAAGCAAGTGAGCAAAATTCAATTGAACATCAATTAAGGAGACCTCAAAATGAACCAGAGTAAAATTAAAGTTAAACAGCTCTGCAAAATGATTACAAACTAACATTAAACTTTCTTCTTTATCAAACTTCCCCGTGCTTAAAACAAACAAATTAAAACTTTTCAAAATAATTTATTCATCACAAAAAATTGGGAGACATAGTATTGCATGGGTTAAGACGAGTTTTTGCAAACAGGAACCTATTTGGAGGTATGTATATGGTCCAGTGGGAATTTCACGCGCGCTCTCTTGAGAAGTGGATTTCATGTCTTTGCTGGCTCTTTTTTTGTTCAATGATCTTTGGTGGTTTTGTCGCAATGCTACGTGATTGGACGACAATGTATGGGGACAATTTTGAGGTGACTCTAACTATTGATCCAATCCTATTCAACTGAAGGGGTTGTGCGCTGTCATTTTGATTGTTTTGTGAAGTTGCTGTTGTACATGGTTTTCTGCTTTTTGGTCGATGGTGATGTTTGGGGCAGTGTCGCAATCAGTGATTTGGAGCCGATTTTGAGGGGAAAAATTTAATGGGGTCATTGTAGAGGTTGTGGCCCGTTGATGATGTATTTGTCAAAGAGGTAGCATTGGATTTATAGAGTGTTGTTTGAGGTGGAAGCTGTTGAGGGTCCGTCATCGCCTGCAAAACGGACTTTTTAAAAAGTTGTTTGGCGCAAATTTGATGAAGTCTCAGAACAATTTCAAATTGCCTAGCATTTCGTTGAACATTAGCGCTTGAATGATTAGAATGATTTGAAGAATATAATTTGACAGAAAGCGTTTCTGAAATGTTTGGATTCGGAACTGGAATTCGAAAAGTGGAATGACTGGAATTTCTGTTGCTGATAAAGTTGTCATCTTTACAGCTACTAGAAAAATTCGGATTTAGCGCAGCAGATTGGTACTTTTTAAGCCAATGTCCAGCTTTTGACTGACAGCTAATAAATTAGCCTCATTTTGCTCAGAGAAATCAAGGTAATTGTGCGTCTTTAATAAAAGCTTCTTCTCAGTTCTTCTTATTTTCTAGTTTTGAAATAGTGAATTGCTCATCAAACGTAGATATATATATATATATATATATATATATATATATATATACATATATATATATATATATATATATATATATATATATAATATATACAGCTGCTTGTTGAGGATCACGCGAATTGTAAGCTACCAAACCCAATTTGAGCCCGGTAAATGATCGAACGAAAAATTAAATGGAGGCATTCCTGGAACAAATCTTGAAAGGATAAAACCATTATAAGATTTATTTGCTTTGTTTTTGCGCATAATCGATTTAAAAAAGCTCTGTGGATTGTTATAACAGTGATTGGTCTACAATATAAATAATTTTAAACTGCTCTTTAGACCATAACACACAAAGGAGTTCTAAATTGTTGCCACTATGGTGTTTCTATACAATATTAAGAAAAACGCGGCGGATGCCACTGTTGGTAAGACTTCCGGGTTGCGCTTATTTTTTCACCTGTATGTCATGGAAATGTTTTTGTGTTTGTCAGTCCAAATGAATTTCGTGTTTTTGTCTTGTATGGCCGCAAGGGTTAAAAAAGCTGCGATAAATTAGGAAGAGTTTTTCCTAAATGACGAACGAATGCCGTACTTGATCTCAATATATGAGGCTGGTTGATATTTTTAGAAATTTTATTGCATTGTTTGTCAGATTAGTTTAATCTTCAGATTAGATATTTCAGTTTGAGTTCATGAGTAAAATTTCATCATCTAGTTTTTCAGATATATTTTTAAAAAAGCAAGCGCCCATTGATTATCTCCTACTTACTATTGAAATGCCATCAAAAAAACTAAGGAGTGCAAAAACAACTAAAACGAAATATTATGTTCTTTCATGTAGTACACAAAATTTTAGCTACAAAATTTCAGAAGTTATTGAGCCAAAAATGACAATCGACAACTTTTTATAAATGAGCCGTTTTGTTCGTGACTAAATCAATTATCAACACACATACACAAATAAATATTTACAGAACAAAATAAAAGTCGTCTTCGCCTACTTTATAACAAGAATTGATTGATAAAATTGCGGAGCAAGTTGACTAAGTAATTAAATAGCAATTTTTTTGTAGAGCAGTGGAGACAAGGATAATTGCAGTATCTTGTTAATGAGTCACTCAACGAGTGGAAAAAAACTTGGCGACTGTACTTGAATCAAATTTTATCAAGAAGATCTCGCTATAGCCAGTCAAAGTTGTTTAACATCTGATCCTTTAACAGAAATCAATTTTGCGGTGCAATTGTGATCTTCATCTTTGTTCAGCAATCACCATAAAGAAAGAAGTAAGAAAAAGAGAAAAAAAAGAAAGTAGAAGTTTCATAATTCTAGTAATCCTAACGTAAAAATAACTACAAATCTAAAAAAGCACTAAACACTGATACGTTTGATAAACACTAATACGTTCGATAAGTGCTTTGTCTCACCTTCCCGCCTGGAAACAAAAGCAGAAAAATTACCATATTGAAGAACAACAGAACAATTTCAAGGAGTTTTTGCTAGGGTTTTGAAAGAGTTTCAACAAAGTGTTTGAAAATTCATTTGATGGTCTTTCTCAATTTGTCATCTTGTCTTCATGAACAGTTAGATTTTCCTGTTTATTTTTTTCTGGTTCATTGAGATTTTTTTCTTATCATAGAAGTGAGTGATGAAACTAAATATTTTTACTAAAAAGTGATGTACGGTAGGTAATGTGATCTATAGAATTTGCGGCGCGAAGTCTTCAGTCATCGGGATTATTTGACCGGTTCCCCATTCTCCTTGAAGGTTTTTTTGCTTGTGACAATAATAAGTCTCGGAGAAGAAATCGGGCCAATGAAGGCGACATAATAAGCAAAAATGTTTGGACGGGAAGTCAGTCGACTCTTCGTTTTTGTAATCAGAAGCGAGGAGTTCTGATTTGGTCTGATTTAGCGAGATCAAATCCTGCAAAATATCATTTTGAAAGAAGAGTTTTGCATTCTATTAGACGGAGTTTGATTTAGAAACATTTCACTCCACGTACAAGACAAAATTTCTGGGTCAATTTGCTGAAACTCACACGAGATTCAATGAATCAAGCCTAGTTTGGATCTAGAAAAATGGTAATTTTTTAACCTAAAGGGTAAGTGTCTGTCAATTCATGTTAGATCAATGGTTTTACCTAACTGAAAACAGTACTCTAAGTTCAGAAAACACCTGAAAAAAGCGGTCGTTCAGATAATCTTTGAGTTGTTCGGTTGACATAACACATCACATCAATTGTGTTAATTTACGCTGCATTTCTCTACAAAATTATGAATTGGGGAGCGAATTCCAAAAGTTGCCATAGCTCATGAAAACTCTCTTCAAGTGCATATCAAGAACTCTGACGCAACGTAACATCCTCTTTTCTTTTTTCTCAAAAGTTGCGTTGAAATTTATTTTCCGTCCGAACCTGTCTAGTTTTTTCCTGATTGCTTGGAAATGCATCTCCTGATTTTCTGTCATGGCAAATTCTTCTCTTTTTTTGCAGTGATCGAAGAGGGTGACAGAGTTGAAGCATTTTCTCAACAAACTTTCAGAGATGTTGAACGGAGTACAAGAAGCACTGTAATATTTAAGTGCTGTGGGCTATTTGAACGGTTGTTTTATTTTTGTTTTGTTAGATAACTTTGTACCGCAATTTAAGTGAAAGAAAGGCCGAAACCACTTCAAAATCAGGCTGGAGAAATGCAATATCTCAGACAAACATCTCAGTTCTCGTCATTCAATGTTTGACATTTTTCTTTCTGTATAAAAACTTATCTTGATCTCCTTTTCCTACAATTCAAATTATCACCTATAAACATAGGGGCAGGTGTCTTCTCTAATTTTTACTCGTATTTCTGTGAGCTAGTCGAAGCCTGATTTGAACCAAAGAAAGTCAGTCATATCAGCGTCTACACTGATAAGATTACTGTGGCGAGCCACGTCGGGTGGTAAAACGCATAGACTAGATGCCTACCACTGATCAGGATTGAAAAACTGTCTCAAGTTTTATTTCAAAGGGCTTCAAAGAGTTAGGTATTCGATATTATTGAGTTTATGAAAAAGGATGAAGTTATTTTACTCATTGTGATCTTAAGCAATCTTGATGTATATGTCTTATTTCACTTATTAACTGTGTTCTGAAGACTTGTATTCCGGTACATATTGTTCGTTATAATATTCGATATTGTTTATTTTCAATGTTGCATTAGTTTCTGACCAATTGTCACTCTAATTAACGCTCCCTGTGGAAGCATTATTTCTGTGTTGAGTTTTTCTTTTTATGCATACTCTCACAAAATGAGCTAGAAGTTCAAAATGGTTACACTTTTCTCTATTGGCCTGGTCGATTGACTCGTCATTTGCCATCCAGTGTTGACTGAAGGTCTAGCATAATTTTTTATCCAAAGTGGATTACTCCTAGGAATCTCTCAACCAATTTAATTGCTTTTATCTTGGTAGAGTTGAGCTTGTTGCTAACGTCAGTTGTTTTTTTCTTTGGTCATGACAAAAATCAATCAGGTCCGAGGATCTAACATATCTCCGAGCAATTTCCTTTGTGACTCATTGCAACGTGGTTTTAACTAATAAGTCATGCACAAAACTCTTCCAATAACTCTAAAAAAAGGCAATGTTTCATGGAATACTGACAAACTGTGCCACTTTTTCGCATACTTCCATTTTCCTAAAGAAAACTAAATCTGTCGCAATTTATGCTCCGGGTGTTACAAATCAAAGAGGCCACTGTCAATTCTTGTAATTGATTATGGGAAAACTCGTTGAAAAAATCATAATGAAACTTAAGTTTGAGGAGTTTCCATCAAACCGCGCCAATGTTAAGACTGAGTAGTTAGTCTTGTTTTTGTTCACATTATATTAGCCTTGCACATTTTATCATCTCGGTAAGCTTTAGGTCTCAATGGAGCTGTAGCTGCGGGTTTCTCGTATGCCAATCACTTTTTGAATGATTCGTCGCATCGACAATGTGATCCCTATAATTCGTCTCAGGTGAAAGCCTTACTCGATCATTTGGGTCTTCTCAAAAATGTTTAAGGACTATATTCTCTATAGCAAGAAAAACTAGTTCGATTTGTGTCCTGTTTTCGTGCCAGCGAAGTGGACACTGTATAATAGATTGGCGGATGGAGGGTCTTGTACGACCCTCCTGTTACTGACTGTATGTTTTTGTTTTCTACCATACTACAACATCCGATTGATTTAATCACGGACAGAACTTACTAACTGATCATTTAGAGAGTAAATTGTCGTATATGGGGTAACGACCAAGTTTATACGCAGAGCTTGTGAAATGAATTGCCTTTGAAATGTCTTTCAAAACTGTTTCATATGGCAATATAAATATTTTTTTTGCGGAGCAATGTTGAGTATTTAATCAGCAACCGATGCGCGGTAAACAGCAAATCAGGAGTGGAAAATCCTACGATGACAGCATGGCAACAGGAAAAAAATGAAATTAATGTTAAATACTATGAGATAAATTACTACATTTAATCCTGTTAAATCGTTAATTTAAGGCGCTAATCGGTAAATTCATTTAAGTATTTTTAATGAATTAGTTCGTTTTTCCGTCATACATTGAATTTAGTTTCCTTTCATGATTTGGAGATCATTTATTCATTTGTTCATCTTCATAATTTGTCAATAAGATTCACAGTCTGTTCATGATGCCAAATTCTTGTCCTTTTTGCAAGTTTCAGTTTTCTTCTATTTGTTCATAGTTTACTACATGATCAATTTACTGATCGGACTCGTTCCTTCATTTTAATGTTATTCTCAACAATCTGAATTCATTGTTCAGTTGATTCTCTTTTAAAGCAGTCATTTTCTATGCAAATCAAACAACTCGAGGCAAAACTCAAAATTTATTCTTTCGCTAAGCGATTCACTATAACTAAAAGTACTATTGTATTTACGGCGCAAATACCATCTAAAAGATACTGCAAACTAAATAGTTCTGACAAAAAGCGGTTTTGCACCGCAAAATCACACGAATTCGAGCAAAAAACAATATTGGGATTCGCTGAAGGAAAAGAAAATTTGGTACAGATTGCAACTCTGTACGACATGGCTCAGTCAACAGCTCGAGACTCCAGAAAAAAACCTTTGTCGATAGAATCATTTTGGTAACGAGCAACTACACAACCACCCATCCGCTGAGAGAAATGGCAAATACAAGTAAATAAATTACCACTTTGGACGCAATGCTCGAACCGAAACCTTCAAGTTTCAGACTCCCACTTGAACCGAAAAACAAGGCACCTATCGAAAAACAAGCAGAAAAAGAGAAGCAGATAAGGAATAGCCAGCTCCAAACACAAAACGAACTCAAGTGCCGCAAACTACAGAAGCAGTAATCATCTTCTTGGGAAGCAATGGACGTTCTGTGGTCAAAAATTTGTGTCTCTTATTTATCTCCGCATAGGCACAGAGGGACAGCGAACAGTAACACAGAAATTTTGATGTCTTCTTTGATCCCACAACGCTCAAACTGTGAGAAATGCTAGATATAGCTTTCGTTCGATCTCGTAACATCTCATTTGATATGTTTTCTTTTCTAGAAAGCAGATAAAAGTGAAACCGTTGAGCAATTCTACAGCAATCTGAAAGAGCTAGCTAAAAATTGCCGCCCTGAAAAACTTGAGGAGGACATAATACGAGAAACATTTATAACAATTATGTTAGATGCCCACATTCAACGTGAATTGCAAAATCATACACTTGACCCAGACAGAGCATTAATCATTGCAGTAAACACTGAAATGGGTCACAAAAACCCACAAGAAATTTCAGCAAACAATACGAATGGCGTAAACGAACATCAAAAAATCACTCGATTTCGAAGCGCAAAAGCACAGCCACATTAAAGAAAAAGAAAACTTATCAATCGCAAGCCCAAAGTCCAATGCAGAAATTGTGGGAAATATTGGACACCAAATCAGAGACAGGCTTCCATCTCTATGGGTAAGAAAGAAGTGTAATCACTGTGGTCTAACAAATCACTTCGCAAAGGTATGTTGTAAGAAGCAAACCACAAGCAAAAACACATCAAAGGAAAGCGAGTGAATAATCTTAACAATCGCGAAAATACAGTCAATTTAGAGGAAAAAGCGTAAATTGCCTTAACTACAATGAGCAGGACGATTCACAATGTGACACTCCTCTGAAAATAATTGCGCTGCAAGGATCAAAAATAATGAGACGAGAGAAATTGCACTGCATAACTTGAACATTACAATTGGCAACACAAAATGTAAATTTGCTCCTCGATTCTGCCATAATTATTCTTACAATCGCCAAACCCATTTATACTATTGCATACAAGCTAATTGGTCAGAGAAAAACCATTAGAACCTAAATTATTTTCAAACGATACCGTGGAAACCTTGGGAACATCAAAACACTACTCCAATTTAACGATTGGAAAATTCAATTTCCTGAAATTGATAACATTGATCATCAAAGTACTATTTAAAATTTAATCGCCAAAAATTGTGGAATGGATAACTAGAGTCGGCAAATCAGAAAACATACAGTAAAACCAAAAGTTTCACAGAAATCACCAATTCACACATCTAAAAAAACAAAAAAAACTAAAGCCTTTACAAACCAACAGTCCAAACTGAACTCCAAAACCTACACTCAGAAACCTACGTTCGGGTTTAATTGTCAAACTGTTTGGATCAAAATTTTATGTCACGTATCATTATCACTTAAAAAAGACCAATCTTTTTCAATGGGACTAGATTCGAAGGATCTAAACAAGTCTATTTAAAAAAGCAAATATCAATTGCCCAACATCGACTCAATATTTCAAATAATTTTACAAACACTATCAAACGAGACAGCTAATTTTACGCCGCTTGATTTGCAATACGGTTACAGTCAACCTTATTTAAAGGTTGATACGTCCCGCCATTGTAATTTCAGTCTAGTTAGTGGCGAAATGACAGGCACAAACCGTTTCAAAACTGGGTTTTTGTTCTAAAACAGATGCCGGCGGAATTTCAAAAAGCGATTGATTGCACTCTGATTGGACTCACTCATACTCTCTGTTTTCTCGACTAGTCAGCTAGAAACACTCAGAAAACTAGATGACGATAAATTACAAATTATTCTGGGAAAAAAACACAAATAGAATGGCTGGGTCACAAAATCACCCAAACAGAAATCATCACTAGCGAAAAAAAGCTGCCATACAACTTCTTAGTGCACCAACAAATCGAAAAAATTAATATCCTTCATTGGGTTTAGTTCATCTCGGAAAATATAAAATAAACTTGTCACCACTTTGTTGTTCTCTACGACCATCATTAAAAAACACCTCTGGACAGACTAGCATTAAAAATTTTTCAATCGAATTACAGGAAAAAATAGCTGAGTCTCATTAAGATAAACAATTCAACTCAAACATAGAAGCACGCAATAAATGTAAGGCTTCGAGGAAAGCTATCGGAGCTGCTCCTGAACAATGTACCACAGAAGGTTTGCAAAGCGTAGCATTCGCCTCAAGCTTTCTGAATGCTGTAGTAGAAATATATAGTATCAATGAACAAGAAATTTTTGATGTAGTTTGGATAATTGAGCTTTTCAAATATTATCTATGTGGTAAACCAATAAAAGTCATTATGGACAACAGAGCCTTATGCTCAATCATGTGCGAAAACAGAGCTAATAAATTTTATAATAGTTGTCTCAGATGTTTAATTTCACAATCGATTCGCTGCATGGCTCAAAAATGGGTCTGGTAGTTATTATATCTCGCAAAATCAAACAAGAACCCGCTAAGGTATCTACACACGACTAACAACTGACTAACAATTGACATTTTGCCATTGGAGTCTAATTGCAAAAATAGACGCCATCAAACGCATCCCTAAAAAACTCCTATTAAATACTCACAACAATGCGGTTTTGCGCATTTTATGAATGCTGTAAAAATGAAAAAATAATTAGAATTCAAACCAACCATTCCAATTCAACAACTTTCTCCCACCCGCAAAACAAACATTTCAAATTCGTTTTTTGTACAACCCAAATGCCAAACCAACAATTGGTCGAGATTTATTTGATCAACAGCAAAAACAATTTATGCAACAAACTTTGCATCACCTCGAAATTGATAGCATTAATCATCAAAGTACTATTTAAAAATTAATCGCAAAAAAAATTGGTGTATTGATAACTAGAGTCGGCAAATCAGTAAACATACAGTAAAACCACAAGTTTCACAGAAATCATCAATTCACACATCTAAAATGACAAAAAAAATAATGCCTTTACAATCCAACAGTCCAAACTGAACTTGAAAACCTACACTCGGAAACCTTCTTTCGGAAAGAATTGTCAAACTGTTCGGATCAAAATTTTATGTCACCTATCATTATCACATTAAAAAAAGACCAATCTTCTTCAATGATTCTAGATTCGAAGGATCTAAACAAGTCTATTTAAAAAAGCAAATATCAATTGCCCAACATCGACTCAGTCTTTCAAACAATTTTACAAACACTATCAAACGAGACAGCTTATTTTACGACGCTTGATTTGCAATACGCTTACAGTCAACCTAATTTAAAGGTTGATACGTCCCGCCATTGTAATTTCAGTCTAGTTAGTGGCGAAATGACAGGCACAAACCGTTTCAAAACTGGGTTTTTGTTCTAAAACAGATGCCGGCGGAATTTCAAAAAGCGATTGGTTGCACTCTGATTGGACTCACTAATACTTTCCGTTTTTTCGACGACATCCTAATAGTCATCAGCTAAAAACTCCCTCACAAAACTAGATTATGATAAATTACAATTTTTTCTGGCAAAAACACAAATAGAATGGCTGGGTCACAAAGTCAACCAAACAGAAATAGCATCATTAGCGAATAAAAAAGCTGCCATACAACTTCTTAGTGCACCAACAAATCTAAAAAAGTAAATATCATTCATTGGGTTTAGTTCATCTCGGAAATTTTGAAACAAACTTGTCACTACTTTGTTGTTCTCTACGAACAGCAAAAAAAACACCTCTGGACAGACGAATATGACAAACACTTCAATCGAATTACAGGAAAAAATAGCTGAGTCTCTTAAAAACAAACAATTCAACTCAAATATAGAAACACGCAATAAATGTAATCTAATACTTTTTGTTTTCTCGACGACATCCTAATAGTCTGCTAGAAACTCTCAGAAAACTAGATGACGATACATTGCAAATTATTCTGGGAAAAACACAAATAGAATGTCTGGGTCACAAAATCACCCAAACAGAAATATCATCATTAGCGAATAAAAAAGCTGCCATACAACTTCTTAGTGCACCAACAAATCTAAAAAAGTAAGTATCCTTCATTGGGTTTAGTTCATCTCGGAAAATTTAAAACAAATTGTCACTACTAAGTTGTTCTCTACGACCATCATTTAAAAAAACACCTCTGGACGGCCGAACATGAAAAACACTTCAATCGAAGTACAGGAACAAATAGCTGAGTCTCATTAAGATAAACAACTCAACTCAAACATAGAGGCACGCAATAAATGTAAGGCTTCGACGAAAGCTATCGGAGCTGCTCCTGAACAATGTACCACAGAATGTTTGCAAAGCGTGGCATTCGCCTCGCGCTTTCTCAATGCTGCGGTAGAAAGTCATAGTATCAGTGAACTAGAAATTATTGATGTAGTTTGGTCAAATGAGCATTTCAAATATTATCTGTGTGGTAAAACCTTAAAGGTCATTACGACAGCAGAGCCCTATGCTCAGTCATGGGCGAAAACAGAGCTAATAAATCATATAATAGTCGTCTCAGAAGTTTAATTTCACAGTCGATCAGCTGCCTGGCTCAAAATGGGTCTGGTAGATATTATATCTCGCAAACTTAAACAAGAACCCGCAAAGGTATCTACTTACGACGAACAATTCATAGTTGCAAAATTAGACTTAATCAAACGCACCCCTAAAAAATTTTTTTTAAAACTCACAACAATGCTGTTTTGCGCATTTTATGAATGCTGTAATAATGACAAAATAATTAGAATTAAAACCAACCATTCCAATTCAACAACTTTCTCCCACAAAACAAAAAAAAATCCAGATTCGCTTTTTGCCCAACCCCCCGATTCACTTCAGTGGCCTAATTCACCCTCTAATTTTAAAAGAGCTGCAAATCCCAATCATACTTAATATGACAAATTTAGATGAAACTCTTTGCACTATTAGGCAAGCCACTGATGTCAGATTCGCTAAGGAGGCCGGACCGCCCCTTGCTCCGATCTGTTCACGGACTTACTCAACTTTGCATTTTCGAAAAACTTATTTAGTACCCTGGTCCTACTTCGAAGAACGCAAAGTTAAAGAAAATACGCCTTTGCATAAACACAGACAAAAAAGTTAGAGGCGACAAATTTTTTCCTGCGTCCAAATGCGCTAGAAAGACGTGCACGTAACGAACGGCTGCGTATGAGTTGATGACGAAATTGCGATACCAAATATGATGAAGGACGCATACATCGAGGCTAATCATGCAACACACCCAGAAAGCTGGGGTTTGACTGATATCGCAATTCATGCATGGTAACCATACATGCACCGCGTCAAAAATGGCAAAGTTCAACACCTGCGTCAAAGTTGTTAAAAAACTGAATCCATAAGTCCGTTTACTAAGTGGGCATGATGAAAGTTATGTAAAGATCCTAATGAAGAAATTCAGATAGATTTTCATGTTCCTATATACAATGAAAGAAACAAGAAATAAAATATTTTACAGTTCCTTCAAGATTATGTATTATTGCTCCTCATACCACGCGCATTTGGACTAGATCAAGCTAAAAGTCAAATCTGCAGGCAGATCAGATCTTTTTGTAATCAAAATAATATTAAGCTCTTTGAAGCTCCAATTAACAATCATATTGCGATTGGACCAGTGGAATGGTTAATACAAACAATTAAGAGCCGCTTAGCTTGCATTAAAATCGAAGCTTGAATTCAATTTAGTCTAAGCAAGCTAAGCGGCTTAGACTAAATTCAATTTAATTCAAGCTAAGCGGCTCTTAATTGTTTGTATTAACCATTCCACTGGTCCAATCGCAATATGATTGTTAATTGGAGCTTCAAAGAGCTTAATATTATTTTGATTACAAAATCATTTGATTTGCCTGCAGATTTGACTTTTAGTTTGATCTAGTCCAAATTTAGAATCAAGAAATTAAATATTTTACAGTTCCTTCAAGATTATGTATTATTGCTCGTCATACCACGCGCATTTGGACTAGATCAAGCTATAAGTCAAATCTGCAGGCAAATCAAATCATTTTGTAATCAAAATAATATTAAGCTCTTTGAAGCTCCAATTAACAATCATATTGCGATTGGACCAGTGGAATGATTAATACAAACAATTAAGAGCCGCTTAGCTTGAATTAAATTGAATTTAGTCTAAGCCGCTTAGCTTGCTTAGACTAAATTGAATTCAAGCTTCGATTTTAATGCAAGCTAAGCGGCTCTTAATTGTTTGTATTAACCATTCCACTGGTCCAATCGCAATATGATTGTTAATTGGAGCTTCAAAGAGCTTAATATTATTTTGATTACAAAATGATTTGATTTGCCTGCATATTTGACTTTTTGCTTGATCTATTACAAATGCGCGTGGTATGACGAGCAATAATACATAATCTTGAAGGAACTGTAAAATCTTTTCTTTCTTGGTTCTTTCATTGTATATAGTTATACCAAAATCTATCTGAATTTCTTCATTAGGATCTTTACATAACTTTGATCATGCCCACTTAGTAAATGGACTTATGGATTCAGTTCTTTAACAACTTTGACGCAGGTGTTGAACTTTGCCATTTTTGACGCGGCGCATGTATGGTTACCATGCATGAATTGCGATATCAGTCAAACCCCAGCTTTCTGGGTGTGTTGCATGATTAGCCTCGATGTATGCGTCCTTCATCAAATTTGGTATCGCAATTTCGTCATCCACTCATACAATTCAATTTAGTCTAAGGTTATCAATTAATTTAATTAATTCAAATAATTTATCAGCTACGCTTGTAG
>NW_027451762.1:0-20000 GCF_964194025.1 Convolutriloba macropyga
CGGGAAAATTAACCTAAAATTTTCTGAAAAAGCTTCGGAAAATGCAAAAATTAGCGTACAAAAAACCATGTTCGACCGATACTGAACATGAGAAAATTTTGGGTTTATCGTGGAGGTGTGTGACTATAGCTCGAGCGATAATGATCGTGGTTGGGACTGAGTTCACTCATAATGTTGAATAGGTCATATATGAATCTCAGTAACCATACCAGTTCATATTTTGCTTTAGATTTATCATTAGTTAACACAATACTCATTTAAAAAACAAAACCTTACCCAAAAAAGCTCAATGTAGCCTCACCTATGTTTAATTTTAATCATTTTAGGTCGCATATCATCGGCATGATTTCTTAGTAGAGGTACAGCTATCATATCTGAAATCGTATTAGCCATAAAGGGATCTTATATAACTACTTAGAAGTTATATATCATTTTTTCTGCCATATAAGCCTTCTCATGAGCTATTCCCCAATCAGCACTCGTAAGGATAATTTAGCATTACATTTATTTTATTCATAGATCATGGTTTCTTTGGAGTCATACAAGCACCGCACTAGGAAATTGAGTATGATTTGTTTTAGACCAATTTTGTATTGTTTTTTGACTGCTAAGAAATGATACAAAAGATACCTCAAAGTGAGTAGTTGTGCCAAATTAAACATTGGTGGTTTGTTAATTTCATGAACAAACACTCTAGGAGTTTTGTCAGAGAAAAAGTTATTGGTACTATTTCTTATCGTTCGACGTCTTGGTATGTGTCTTTTTATGTCTCTTCCGTGTGTTCGGTTTTCAATACCAGGTTTTCATCTTCAGATAAAGTGTCACTACTTTTCATTTCACTGATTGTGTTTTTTTTATTGCGACGGTCTTCAGCGTCAAAAATAGCTTCAGAAGGCCACAAAATTTATTCACATTTTTCACGAAGAGAACAAATCTGTTTCACTTTTCCTGTGCAATCATTCAGGGTAGAGCCCTATCTGAGACTCAGTTCGTAAAAATAAGAGACCGTCCATATCGTCATTTTATTCTAGCCAAAAACGACTAACGTTTTTCTGATTTGCTGCCTGTTTTGTCATTTTTGATCGGTATTTAACATAAGAGAGAGTCGGTAATGTCTCTTTTCAAATGTAAGACAGCTTTAGCAATTTCAGTTTTGTAAACTTAAGCCAGACTCGGTATAATTTTTTTTTAATTCAGGGAAATTCTGTAGCGTTGGGAGCAGTACGAGGAAATTTTATATTCTAGAGCAGACTATATTTTATATTTTGAAAACAGTTGACCGAACAAACAACGACTGGCTTATTTGGTTTCAAAAGTAACCATTTGTCGAAAACAATGCTTATTAGCTACAAGAAAGTGTGTCAAAACTCAGTGAAAGTCGTGTTCGAACCGGAAACACGGAACAATCGACAATACGGAACAATCGGAACGTACAAAAATTTTTTTTTCGTTTGAGACAGAGCCTACATGTCTTACATTTTTGGTCTTTATTTGGTCTTTTCAGTTAGGGTGGTGAAAGGACATGAAAAATACTGGAAAAGATTTGAGAACAGTTTCCGTGAGAAAGTTTATATTTCGCTTCCACTGATCATTACTTGTCACATTAATCAGCTCTTCGTGCAGGAGAATCATGGAAGATAGGAATAAAAAAACTGTTAATTACGTATGAGTTACCAGATAGTTTTCCTTTTTTCCAAAATCTTCAAAAATGATTGGAAGTGCAGCTTGTTTCGACCCATAAGGATGAAAAGAAATCCAAATCTGATATTTGATATATATATATATATATATATATATATATATATATATATAACAAATATCAGATTTGACTTCCTTTTCATCCTTAAGGGTCGAAATAAGCTGTTCTAAGCTATCTATATAAACTATACCAGATAGTTTTCCTTTTTTCCAAAATCTTCAAAAATGATTGGAAGTGCAGCTTGTTTCGACCCATAAGGATGAAAAGAAATCCAAATCTGATATTTGATATATATATATATATATATATATATATATATTCATATATATATATATATATATATATATATATATAACAAATATCAGATTTGACTTCCTTTTCATCCTTATGGGTCGAAATAAGCTGTTCTAAGCTATCTATATAAGCTATATATATATATATATATATATATATATATATATATATATATATATATATAGTTTTCCTTTTTTCCAAAATCTTCAAAAATGATTGGAAGTGCAGCTTGTTTGGACCCATAAGGATGAAAAGAAATCCAAATCTGATATTTGATATATATATATATATATATATATATATATATATAGATATATATATATATATGTATATAAATATATATATATATATATATATATATATATATATATAACAAATATCAGTTTTGACTTCCTTTTCATCCTTATGGGTCGAAATAAGCTGTTCTAAGCTATCTATATAAGCTATTTATATATATATATATATATTTTATATATATATATATATATATATATATATATATATATATATAAATATATATATATATATATATATATATATATATATATACATATATAGATATATATATATATATATATATATATATATATATATATATAGACAGATATAGATATATATATATATATATATATATATATATATACATATATATATATATATAATATATATATATATATATATATATATATATATATATATACATATATATATATATATATATATATATATATATAAATATACATGTATAAATACATATAAACATATCCATCTTAACTGTAAAATTTTTAGAGACTACGGACAAAATGATTTGTGTCTCATCAGATGAAGGAAAGGATGCTTGTTATGGTGATTCAGGTACGTCAGTTGTGAACCACACTCATTTGCAAAAATACGTATTCTTAGGTTCATCACAGCCATGCAGTCGGCCAAAAGTGATAGGAAGGAAAAAATCAACAAAGAAGTACACTTATATTTTTTGGGAAAGTTTGTCACAAAAACAAGTACTAACGTTCTTTGAAAATTGATGGAAGTTGTATTCCTAGTTTTTAGCGAAGTTTTTTAGTTGTTATAATTTATGATCTGCCATTAGAAATGATTGTTTCGATCGTTTTTCATTGAAAACGACTTCCATTGCGCGTTTTTGAAGCACATTTGAGAAAACGTGAATTAATTCATTGAAGCAAAAAACCAAAAACTTGTAAATATCCTATAAAATTGGATCAAAGACGATCGGTTTCTAAAAACGTACAAATATGAATAATTACGCACCGAAACAGTTTTGAAGCAACAACTGTTAATTTCATGACAAAATTCCCTTTTGAACATTATGTTTACATTGATCTCTGTTGCCCACCGTTCATTCTTTAGAAAACGGTGCCAGCTACTCAGATTAGGCTCCCTAAAAGTAAACTGAGCTTATGTTTTCAAAATTGTTGAGATTCGCTCAATACCCATTCCATACGGAGATTTTTGTAAACTGCAGACTTTTGAGAATTTTTATCGTGTATGATTCCTTAAACCTCTTATAAAATTTTCTGACAAATACTTAACAGGTTATGCGTTGTCTGACTGAGAGTAAGCAAGATAACTTATCCTACGATAGGAAATTATCAGGTCTGACAAGATCTGGCAAGATAAAGATTCTGCCTGACAAAAAAGTTTATCGTTTAAGATCTTATAACAATCTCATAAGATCTTGTGAGATAAACATTCGGAAAGCTATGACTTGTCTTTTTGATAAGAGTTTTCTTTGATCTTACACGATAACACTTCTTTAAGAATGGCATGTTATTCAAATTGAAGATACTTCAGAGTTGCTTACAGGCAGTAGCCATAAAGCTACAACATGCAACAGGTAGTCTTCAGAGCAACAAAGAGAAAACTATCGTATATTGTCTCTTGAGACTTATAAGATATTGTTGAAAAAGTTATTCGGGTATCAGGGGCCTTTCTAAAGCGGTGGTTTTCAAACTGTGCGAAATATTTTTTTCAAAGTCCAAACCTATCTTGGATTGCTAAGTTGAGCCATAGTACCTAGTTGAGACACAGAAGAAAACTGCCACCAAAACTCATTCAGCAATTTTTTTTCCTAACTGGGTAGTTGAACTATTATTTTGTTTCTCTTATAGGAACTAGACTACGTTATACGCAAAATTGAGATCATTAAAGCACGTATTATCAGACTTTACACGAAAAAATCCAGAATCACTGCTGAACAAAAATTTTTGTTATTATTTTATTGTTGTACTTTCTAAGGAACTTGACTATGTTATACGCAATATTGAAATCATTAAAACAGATTTTACACAAAAGAACAGATCCCCTGGGGAACAACATTTGAACAAGAATTTATATGTAAAATTGCGATCAAATTACAGTTGATGTATATTGCTGTAATTGATGATTTCAATTTCGTTCTCATTCATGCAAAAAAATACTTATACTTAGGTCAGGTTCATCGCATCCATGCACTTGCCCAAAATGCTTGGAAGGAAATAAATCAAGAATGAAGTCCACTTATCTTCTTTTAACGTACACTTATCTTATCTCAATGAAGTGCACTTGTCAAAGAAATATCTTATAAGATCTTATACTAAAAAAGTCAAGAACCACTGGAAGACAATATTTGAAAAACAAGTTGTTTGTAAAAAAAATGCGACCAAGTTAGCGCTTACATATTTTTGCTGTTATTAATGATTTCAATTTCGCTCTAGAGAAGAAGTTACTGAGTCAAGGCCGTATTTTACTGATGCTGTTGGATCAAAAGAAAAACTATGCAAGAATAATCTAATCAAAATTCCGACCGAAAGGAAACCATTGTTTTCGAAAATCTTTCGTTTCATGGGAATCCTTTTCAAAAAAACGATTGATGTAAACTGTTTGTTCCTGATAAAGTAATTGGTGTAGTATTCTTCAGAGTGTTCGAATTTTCCGAATTCCTTCAGCACTTTGGTTGGATTTTTAAAATTTTATTCTACTTTGCAGATTTGTAATCCTAAATATCAAATTATAATCTCAAATAGACGACACGAAAAGAATACTATATGCTCCGTTCATTTTAGCTGACATATAAAACGTGAAAAAAGAAACACGACTAGACTGGGAACTAGTTGTTAGCACCCTTTCTAAATTCAATTTTTGAGTTAAATAGAAAACCAATCAAAATTACGATGAACATTGTTATAAACCCTATGATTGCTTTTCTTTAATTTTATTAGAACAATTACTTGGTAAGAGCTTTGTTTAACTATCCCATTCTTCTGTTTGAGAATTTTTCCTCCTAAACTTAAAACTTAAAGAGCTGGAATAAATCAATGCTCAAGACGATTTAAACAATTTTGTTGAATATTCAATTGCTAATTTAGTTTTTTTGTGTGAATTTTGTCAACATTTTCAAATGGAAAACTTCTATCTCTTTCAGTTGTTTTAGAGCATTCTCTATTCTCTATTTTAAAAGCTCTCCTGATCTTTTATTTCAGTTGTTGATGCCATGAGAAGTAGCGCTGCAATATTAAATGTAATAACGTCGGTGCAGCAAATGAAGGCGATTATGTGAATTGCCTCAAGGGCTCACTGGTTTCCTAAAACCAAATGTTTTAATGCATAATTACTAATATTCAACGATCGTACAAGTTTTTCAGTTTGGCTAACAAACAGTTCAAAGTGCTGCACGGCTTTCCAAAACAACGTTTCGGTGCATAAAATTTCAAAACTCTGTTCTTTATTTTTATGGTGCCTTAGTAAACGGTGAACGTACATGTGAAAGAATGACGGACGGTGTTGAATAAAAAGTTGTTGCGATCGGTTTTGCCCTCTAGTGTTTTTTTAATCGCATGGGTATTGGAAATGATCTATATGAACTTAACAAAAGGCGGAATTGGTTAAAGCCAAAAAGATCATTTCCTAACTGTCGCAGCATTTGACAATATTTAGAGACATATACTGTTGCTTGGCTTCTGTTTTTTGCGAATGTTGGACCTTCGTCGAAAATATGAAGTTTTAGTTTTTATTGGGAACTTTAAATGTGTTTAATTGTTAGACCTTCGTCAAAAATATGAAGTTTTAGTTTTTATTGGGAACTTTTTCTCTGACGACATAAACCGCACAGTTTAATATTTTACGTGTGATATATGACTTTAAAGGATTAACAAAAGATATTTACAGCTTCCGGAAATGAAAATTATACTTTAAATCAGTTTTCAAATATTTGAACGAACCCTTTTTGAATCTCAGGAAATCAGGTTCTATCCTTGTTTGACAACCAGGAAAACACTCAAATCACATATGAACTTGTATACCCGGGTCGCGAAAAAAATCAGAAGCAAATTTTCAACGCAAATTTCGCACATAAATTTGCGGAGATATGCGGTGAATGCAGCAAAATTATGAAAGCGGCGAACTTACCAAAAATAACCACATTTCACAGTTTACTGCAAGTTTCCGACCTTTCACAGATTTGAACCTCGCACCTCATGCATGTCTTCCACTTCTTCTTCCACTGCGCCACTTGTCACTAATATCTTGCCTATTTGCTTTGAATCTAAACCTATTCAATCTACTTTTTCTAAAACATACGCGTTGATCTTTTGTAAGATTAGCGGTAAAATTACAAATGTTAGCGTTGAAATGTATTGATTTTTTTAATGATCTCCACTCACTCTAGTGGTGAACTTACATAAATTCCCGGCTTATAAAACTTCAAAAAGATCTATGATTATTCGCGGGTAAATTTTCCTTGCGTCTTTTAATAAATGTATCTTAATTTCGTTGAAGCAAAGACAATTCGAGGCGTTTTCGAACGCGTGAATTTATGTTATTTTACCACTGAGTCAAGTGGTGATTTTATGTTATCTCGCCGCATTCATGGCTGATCTCACACAATTTTAACGCATTCTATTAAGCGGTGAATTTATGTAATTTCACCACTAAGTTGAGCGGTGAAATTATGTAACATCAACGCGTTCATTGCGTATCTCACATAATTTGGACACTTTTTTCAAAGTGGTGAAATTATGTAATCTAACCGCTAAATTCAGAGGTCAATTTATCTAACTTTACTGCTACCAGGCGATAGTTGTTTTTTCACCGCATTCACCGCCTGATTCATGTAATTTCACCGCCTTCACCGCTTATCTTACAAAATTTTACGCATTCACCGCTTATCTTACATACTTTTGCGTCGAATGGCGGTGACACCTCGACCCGGGTAATTACCAGAAATCATTTTATGACTTTGTATGAAAACAAGGAAAGTTGTATGACATATGACCCTGTAATTACACTCTGAAATCATTTGAGGAGGTCCGTTGTACCCTATGCACGATGGACGTCCTTTGTGTCTCTATGGCATTGTGAGTGATGGGTCGGACTTTTGTATTGGATGGGGCATCTTCGCCCGGGTGCCTTTCTTCCGAGATTGGATTTACAAACATATGGAGGAAAATTATTGAAAGCAGAAAATATTTATCCTTTCTTCATAGAATGGATATACCGCTAAAAAGACAATCAGGCACTCACTTTGTTACAATTCAAAGTAACTTATTTTGTGGGTTCCAGTTGAAATATGCCTCAACAATTAATTATTTGGCGGAACTGTCTTTAATGAGTAGATATTGCTTTCAAACCAGCTTTTATCCAGAAGACGGAACAAAAACATACCTAAGAAATAAGATCTTACACGATAAAAGTTCACTTTTGTCAGATCTTACAAAGATAAACAATCTACCTTATAAGATCTCACACGATAAAAATTCTGCTTGACAAAAAACGTTTATCGTGCAAGATCTTATAAGAAATTTATAAGATCTTGTAAGATAAGCATTTGGAAAGTTATGACTCATCTTTTTGATAAGACTTTTATCAGATATTATGCAACAAAAATTCATTAAGTATGGCACGTCCGTCATATTGACGACAGTTCAAAGTTGCTTTCAAGCAGTAGCCAAAAAGCTATAGCATGCAGCACTTAGGTGTGGGAGCAACAAAAAGAAAAATATCTTATTTTGTCTTTTGGGACTTATAAGATATTGTGAAAAATGTTATTCGAGTATATGGGGCTTTTTCTGAGGCAATGATTATCAAACTAGGCTGCAAAATTTTCACCAAGGATAAAAAGTATCTTGAACTGCTAAGTTTATCCATAGTACCTAGTTAATACTCAGAAGAAAACTGCCGCCAAGATAGAATCAACAAACTTGTTTTTCAGAAGTGGTTATGTGACCGATTATTTTTTTACTTTCATAGGAACTTGACTACGTTATACTTTTATATTGAAATAACTAAAACATGTCTTATCAGATCATACAAGATAAAAATTCTGCCAAAGATAAACTTTTATCGTGTAAGATCTGATAAGTATCTTATCAGATCTTACAAGATTAAACTTCACGTAGGGCAGAATTGTTATCGTGTAAGACCAGCTAAGATCTTACACGATGAAAATTTTTAATCAGCAACTTATCAGATCTTACACAAAAAAATTCCAGAATCACTGGGGAACACTTAAAGTGTCTTGAAATGATCTAGATAAATCATACGCATAAGCAGGCTCTCATGATTTCCTGTGTTTGACAACAAAAAGTTTATTTCACATTTAAAACTCAGCAAACCTGGTCAAAGGAAAAGCAAAAGAAACAACATTTTTTTTATGCTTAAACCAAACATACAAAATCCAAACAGACCGCGAACCCGATCGAGAACCCGAACAGATCGCAATTTCAGGCGTTTAAAACCAAACATATCAAATGTTTGTCACCTTTAAAATCACAAAAAAAATCAAAAACACCGAAAAATTTTGAAACCCTTTGTTGTTTGCGTCTGACAAAAATACAGTTTATGTCCACTAGATTTTTAAGTACAAACACAAAAATTTTTGATATAGGGAAAATACACCCAGCTTTATAAAAGTGCAAAGGGGCACTCAAAGCGTTGAAACTTTCCTGTTATCATACAATAGGTTAAATTTGAGTTCAATAACCATATTGTGCCAAACTATTTGACATACAATGTACCCAGCCATCCGGCTTGTGGTTAATTTTTTCCCAGAAAAAAAGCATTAATTATGCCATGGGCCCAACTCGTATAGTCCTAGGCAATGTTCCATATATAAAAACACCCAGGTTGAGGTGCGCGGTAAAAATCAGACCCATCCAGACCATGTTCGGGACCAGACTTTATTTCGTTAATGGTCAGACTTTAGCCAGGTCAGAGACCGTGGAGGCAGACTTCAATAGGTTGCTCGGCCATTTATTAAAAACTCACTTCATCCCTGTGCCTTATAATTTGTCTGATTAACGCACACCTTAACCTGGATAAGCAGAACAATCATTTTCGGTGAGTTGAAACAAACGAGCTATGAATTGCAACATTACAGCATTGGGAAAAACAAGATTTCTTAATTAGGGTTGTAATGTAAAATTTGTTGGGCGATACGATAGATGTCTGAACTGATATGGTATTCGGAAATACGGGGTTAATTCAGCAAGGATGGAAAGAATTAGAACCCTTAATGATCATATCTGATGCACGCTGTTCATTGCAACGTCGTTCATTGAAGTTCTGCTGTTCGATTAAAATGGAACCGCAAAAGTTCATTTTCCTCTCTGGTTTAAAGCAGTTTTGTACTTTTTTCAAATAGTTATTAGTCTTTGTCGTTTCTGCTTCATACTTTTCAAGTCCCTTTGTATTCCTCGTCGTCTTTCCGTCTATCCGCGTCTTCTGGATGACGACGACACTGCCCCTAGATTGAATATCAAGATATACGTTAACAAATGATCGATTCCCAGTGACAGCGGTTTCTTCATTCCCTCATTTCTTTGTGGCATTCCCACTTGGATTGATAGCTGCTGATAACTTAAAGATTATACTCATATAAACATTGGTGTTTTTTCTGTGTCGTGAAGTGGGCTTCAATTTTTGATTGAAAAATCCGAGGTCAAATTAAATAAAAAAAATTGTAATTTAATGTGAGAGTCGCCAAGTAGTTGCAAATTATTGTCAAAGTTATAATTTTGTATGCAAATTAATGTCAGATTTGCAAAACCTGTTTGAAAATATTTGCAAATATAATATATTATTTCTTCAAAGTTTGTAATCCACTTGCAACTTTTTGCAAACTTGACATTAGGTTTTGACTAGGGTTGAACGTTTTTCTTTGTCAAATTGAATTTTGTCTCTGTTGTCGACAGCAGAAAAAATAATTCACTTTTTTTAAAAAAGTTTAAAAGAAACACACTTCACGGCACAGAAAAATTATCATCTCAAGTTAAGGCATTCAGGACAGAAACCTTAAATATATACTGGGAAAAGATAGCGTTTGCGCTGGCGAGAAAAAATGGACATGAATAATCTTTAAAAGGTTTTAATTCCCTTGGTTCTCCGTAACTTCCCACCCGGAATTTCACAACTTTGGTCATATTAAGCAACCATAGGCCGTTCCTGGAACTCGCTTTAATTTCCTGCCTGGAATTGGCAATTTTAACAGGAATGAAGAGTTTTCTGATTTTACTACCAGGATTTACCAGAAACAATCCATGGGTTGAAAAAAAAGGAAAAATGATTATAGGGCAGGTTTATACAATTTCTTTTCACCTGCCATTTTCTGATATTTTTGTATGCACTCGATACTCAGTCTGCCCAGATCCAGAAATTAACTCACGAAAAAATATTAAAATTCTAGTCTCGTGGTGGCTATATCAACTTTAATTACGCAGTCCAGCAATCTAGTCAAAAAGAAGTCCACACTAAAAGGACCTTAAAAGGTATGACTTTTTTCTAATAAGGGGACAAAACATTCAAGTTTAATTTCACTTAAATCCAGTATAATTGAATATAATTATGGACATTTTAACGAAAAAGGGTTGGTCCAAAAAACTAAAGCAGAAAGAGCCCAGGTCGAGGTGTGTGCTCTAAATTTTCCTGGTCCCGACCATTTCGAGCGGACGCATGATCATTGTGCGCTTGACATTACAAGGCAATTTCGAGCGTACTTGCGTCTTACCAGAGGCGGATTCGAGCGCACTTAAATCTGATCACAACCAATTTCAAGCACGCTTGATTCTGATCATAACTAATTTTGACTGGGCACTTTCGGTCTGGGACCGTCTGGATTAGGACGATTTCGAGCGCACAGCTCTACCGAGACATATTTCAGCTCATTTAAATTATAATTTGCTAGTGCTTTGCAACTTAATTTTTGCTTACGCCTAACTCTGTTCCTTGCAGGAAGGCTTTCATCAATCCCTCCAAATTGCAACTCCAAATCTGAAAAGAAAAACTTGACCTGACAACAATTGAAAAACAGCTAAAAAACTTTTACAGCAATTGGACAATTGTGGATAGGAGCAGCAATGTTTCGCTAATACTATCAGATAAGCATAGTTGCTCTAAAAGGACCTAAATTAACCGCGGGATCTAGATTAAAAAATTGAAAATTTTTTTCAGCCATTCCATCAATTAGAGTCCCTAAATTCCGCTTCAATTTGACAAAAGATTATAAAAGATCATACGCTGTGAATAGTTACATAAGAGTTCTTCATTTTATTAATTGAAAGTTTAACAATTTTAATTGATTAAAATTTACCGTAGCTCAACTCATGAAAAATGGTATCCCTAATGCAGTCATTTATAAAAAAACTAATTATTATTAAAAGTCGCATAAAAAACTTAGGCCCAATGAGCTTAATTTTGCGCAAAACAACAACACATTAGTAATCCAAGCTTCATCCCATGAAACTATTTAAATTACAAACAGCGACGGCATTATACAGTGACAAAATTGGTCTGTGATTTCGAATTTAGTTTCAAAATCTCCGAGCGCGGAAAGTGGAGATAGATTAACGATTATAAAACTTTTTGAACAAGGTTTCTCACTGTCACTGATTTCCTCTTTCGCTTCCTACGCATGGTATAGCCTCATTTAATTAGTACTGGGCCTTCGTACATGACATCTTTATCATTGTCTCATTAGATTTCAATCTAATAAGTATTTAATGCTTTTTTGTTTACTATTTCTTTGTTTCACCTAATCTGGTGCTATAAATTGTTCCTACAGACAGTACACCGCGGTTTCATTTCTGATCACGTTGTCAGCCAATTGTTATTTGCTTTTTTCGCTTCTTAGTTCTCTATTAAAATTTTTTTCCAATGACCAAAGCTCCACAAAATTGGGCTGATAATTAAAATTTCCCGCCACTAATTTGAGAAAATTGTGTAGTGCAATGAGGCTAACTTAGCCAAAGAAAACATTCGTTCAGACGAATTGCTTCCTGACTCAGCAACTGCAACATACACCAAGAAACACACAGGAGAGGAAAAATGGAAGATCCTGCACAATAATCCGAAAGGAACAGATGGAATGGAGGCACCAAGTTGAAAGTGAACTGGCAAAGTGGATGCAAAAAGGGCAATGAAATTGGCACACTTGGTTGGGACAAACTTTGGATAGTATGCCACAAGAACACATCGTCTTATACTTTATCATACTTTAACTATATACTTTAACTAGAACACTATTTATGACCGGTAGTATGTATTTTCTACCTTGAAGCAAAAAATATGAGTCTGAAGAGCCGGTCTATAGACGACTGGAAGAACGATCCGAAAATGCGACTTCGGTGATAAAGACGAATCAATCATTGGCGGCATTTTTGTTATGAACATGATCGACTTTGAAACAGAAAAAGAGCCACTTCGTGAAACTATAACGGCAGACAAAGCCCTTGAAAAGCCAGTCAGTTGAAACTGAAATTTAAAAAAACAAACAAACAACGCAATCATCAAAGTCAGACCAATTACCAATTTCTCAGCATGCCGACAAAACCTACAAAAAGAAATCCCGCCAAAAACTATAAACAAGAACTCCAACGCAACAGTCGCAACGCAATTGAATACTCACAGAACAAAACTATGGATAATTGCCCCAGCCAAAACAAGAATAGTAACCATATATCAGTTTGTCCAGCACAAGAATTAAATGCAACAATTGCGGAATTCCCAATCGATTCGCTTGGATATTTCGGAAATTGAAAAACAAAACAACACAATCCCACAAATTCTACAAACAAAGGTAAATCAAATGCCTAATATTGGTAGAATTAGTGAATCCATATCAAAAGTTTTAACGAAAATTCAAAACTCTCAAAATGCGTTTTGTTCAACAATCCAAATGAAATACGCTTTTAGACAACTTCAATTAAACACAGAAACGTCAAAACAGATTCACGTGTTTTACGTGTTTACTGACATGCCTGTAGAATTTCAAAAGTCAGAAGTCTACTAAGTTCGACAAATTCTCCTTTTCGGTCGAAAAAATAATCGTGAACACGGAATCGAGTTATCATTCAAAATATGTCAAACAATGTCCAAAACGATAGGACTAAGATAGGTTAAGCATCAGCCCACCCAAATGCAAAATTGCAAAATCGGAAGTTGGATTGCTAGGACACAAACTTTCAGAAACTCGGATTTCAACCCTAAAATTGAAACAACTCAGATCATTTTAAGGATCGGTTCACTTCACCATTAAATTTTCACCCAACTTGGCACAGGTCTGTCATCTAGTTCATACGTTATTAATATTCTTTAAAACTCGTATGGAGTCAATAACACAAAAAAAATTATTGAATATAAGAACAAAACTGAACACTGGAAATTGTCACTACATTAAAAATTTTGAAGTTGTGACGTCTCTTGATCCAGTTTTGGAACCTGGTTGAAAAAAATCTTAAGGATGACTGGAAAGTCTTTGCATATGCCTAGCGCTGTCTAAACACCCAAGAACAAAGTACTAGTGTCAAAGCACTTGAACTGTAGGGATTATAAGGTCCATGTAATAATCTAAAGGCTGTCCTCGCGGAAAAGAATATACATTGATTATTGGTAATAATCGTGTATTAATTTCAATAACCAGAGAACACAGATCTAACAAATCATACACAGCCGATAATTCTGATTGGTATGTCGGCTACTACCTTATATTTTACAACTGAATATCAAGCTGGAGCAAAAATGGGATTTCCTGATTATGTGTCCCGCCATCTTCTCGGAAAGTAAAAAGATATCCAAATATGACCAACATTTGTCGTGGTAGCAATTTTTCAAAAATACAATTCTCTTACCAGCCTTCCAAAATCTATATGAAGTCATCGAACACAGTATCAAACATTTTGAACCACAAAAAGCAACACCATAATCGTGTTTATGAATGTTTATGAGCAGTTAATTGAACCCGCAAAATCAAAATAATTTGTTATCGACTACATTAGCGCCTCGGTTGCCTCCTTTAAACAAATACATGTTTCAAAATTCAATACATGAGACTGCGTCGCCAAATCAAATGGCGATATCAAAATAATTATTCACCTTATCTCCAAAAATAAGCTCAAAAAAACAAAATTCCAAGTATGAAAAGACCGCTAGACATACTAGTTCACATTTCGTATGAACTACCTCTTTCCTCAAACAAATTGAGTAAAGAATTTGAGAAAAAAAATTTATCTACTCGCCATTTTTACGCGCAAGGACGAAATTCTCGAAGAAGCGAGAGACTGTGTGTGGAAGGACTGTGTGTTTATCGACAGCGCCTGTGAGAGATAATCCGATATATCCACTCTCTATAGAGCGATCCAGGTTTAAAAAGCGGCTGCGTGTGCTTTGATGAATGAACTGTCATCTCTAAAGCAATCCAGGAAGATGTGTTAGAAGACATTCACTCAACGCATCCGGACAGTTTCACAATGCTCAGCTGGGCGCAAAGCTGATGATGGCCGTATATCCACCGCAAAAAATTAGCACAGCTGGTGATTGCAAAAGCGTGCAACAAAATTGGCAATAACTTAGGATCTGTCATTGCGCGTAGCAAATTCTCACCAATATTTCAATACCAAAGAGTAATTCCAAATTGTTTGTGGCGGTCTGCTCCGGAAAGAAAACCGTTTTGAACAGTATTTTTTGACCGCCGATGAACAGTAATTAAAATACTTTACAATTGGAAGTTTTGTTAATGTATCTTTACATAAAAAATTTAATTATCTGCAATTGTGTATTTAAAACAACCGAATTCCATGATTTATAAGGCTCAATCAAGCCAAGTGTCTGAAATTTTGAAGTTATTGACCTCGTTGAAAGACTTTTTCAAACCAATAAACGTCGTTTGTCATGAATGAAATTTCATTGTATTTAGAGTTTCAATCTTAGAAATGCAAAAAAAGCAAATGTGTTTGAATTGAGAATATGCAAACATAAGACGAGAAAAGCAACCTTATTAATCTACATTTTGGGAGACCATGTAAAACAACTATGTCAAACACTGCCACCAGGGCGGATAGTAAAAATTTACTTTAAGAAAAAATAATGACTCAATTTTTAGAAGAGGTTGCAATTGAGGGCGTGACTATCACAGACACAAACAAAAGGTCCTGCACAGGTAAAAGAACCAACGTCGAGATGGAAAAAAATTAGGTGCGCCGCGTTAAGCAAAATAACCGAATTACATTAAAAAATTTTCAAACAAATAACCTAGTCTTTTGTGAAAAAATAGAAACCACGACCAATTCTGCGTACTAAAAGTAACGCTAATGTGAAATCAGATCGATGAGATAAAGCCATTAGAAATCGCAAAAAGAACCTCAATGGATTGTATGAGGTCTTAATCCCCGGTAGCAATGTAGGAAAAATCTGTTAGCAAATTCACTAAAATACGTATCAACGAAATATGGGCCTCATTTGCCTCATTTGCCTCAAACACTTTTTCCGAAATTCAATATTGAGAATGCGCCAAAAAATCAAATGACGATATCAAGAGAGGTAATCAGGAAGAATCTCCAAAAATAAGCTCGAAAACCCAAATATCCAGGTACAAATACAGCGCTGAGAACCTACTTGCTCGTTGAACACAGTTTGCATAAACTACATCTTTCTTCAAACAAATTGAGCAAAGAATTTGAGCAACAAACTCTTCACTCCCTATTCACACGCTAAAGGACCCAATTCTCGAAGAAGTGAGAGACTTTATTGAAAGGGACTGTGATTTTATTGACAACGCCGGTTGGAGATATTCCCATTCATCCATTCTCTATGGCGCGATCTAGAAAAAGCGGCTGCGTATGCATTAATTAATGAACTGCCATCCCTAATAAAATCAAGGAAGATGTCATAGAAGACATCCACTCAACACATCCGGGTAATCTCGCAATGCTCAGGTGAGCACAAAAGTGTTGATGGCCGTATATCCAACGCGAAACATTGGCACAGCTGGCGACTACAAAAGCGTGCAACAAAATTCGTAAAAACCTAAGTTATGTCATTTCGCGTACTAAATTCTTACCAAAATCTAAAAACTGAGGAAATCCATTGTGTTTTCGGTGGTCACCTCTCAAAGGAAAAAAGTTTTAAGACAAAATTCTCTTGATGCCGTTGACAGGTTTCTAAAACAACTTACCAAAGAAAAGTTCATTCATGCATCTGGAGATAATATATTTAAATTTTATTTAAAAACCGCTTTAATTCTGTAAAGAAAATTTTTTGATGCTATTTATGCGCCTGTAAATGACCATAGAGTTATTGACATGTTGAACTTTTTCGAACCATGAAACATTATTTGTCATGTATGAAATTTCATTGCATTTAGGTTTCAATCTTGGTATGCACTAAATGCAGTTTTGTATAAGGTGAGAATATGCAAACAAAAACTGGAAATATAACACTATCCGGTGTAAATGTTGGCAGACCACGTAAAACACTATGTCAAACACTGCCACCATGACGGATAGTAAAAAGTTAATTTAGGAAAAGATAATCAGTCATTATTTAGAAGAGGTGGCAATTGAGGGCGGGAACATCTCAAACACAAACAAAGGTCACACAGAGGTGCAAGCAGCAACGTCGAGATAAAAAAGAATTATAACCGTTGCTGGCCGTATATAGATTAGCTCAGTTGGCGATTGCAAAAGCGTGCAACAAAATTAACAAACTAACCTAAGATATGTCATTGCGCGTAGCAATTTTTCACCAAGATTTAATTACTAAGGAAATCCAATTTGTTTATGGTCGTCCCTTCTGAAAGGAAAAAAGTTTTGAACAATATTCTTTTACCGCCGTTGAATGATATTTTTAGCGTTATTGACGTGGTTGAAAGACTTTTCGAACCATGAAAGATTATTTGTCATGTATAACATTTCATTGTAATTAAGTTTCAATTCTATAAATCCAAAAATGGCAATTTTGTATAAAGTGAAAAAATGCCAACGGCGATAAGCAAAACAATCAAAATACATGCACAAATTTAAGAAAAAGAACCTAGACTTATGTGATCAGAATAGGCAGCACAACCTAGTCCGCGTACTAAACGCAGCGTTCACGTAATTCAAGCACGGAGAGTTAACGCCATCAGACAACACAAAAAGAAATTTGATGGATTGTTTGAGGTCTTAGTCCCCAGCAGTACTGTAAGAAAAATAAAAATCTGTGTGGAAAATCACTATGATACTTTATTAACTAAATTTGCCCTCAGTTGCATTATTTAAATAAACGCTTTTTTTCGAAATTCAACTTTTGAGATCGCTCCAGCAAATTAATTGGCGCGCATCAAGTTAAGTAATCACGAAATGCTTCCAAAAATAAGCTCGAAAACACAAAAATCCAAGTATAAATACAGCGCTAAAGCTTTGTTCGTTGAAAACAGTGCGCATAAACTGCCTAAACAAACAAATTGAATAAAGAATTTGAGTAAAAAAATCTCTACTCTCTTTTTTCACGCAGAAGGACGCAATTCGCAAAGAACTAAGAGACTGTGTTTGCAGGTACTGTGTGTTTATCGGCAATGCTTGTTGGAGATATTCCCATATATCTATGCCCTATGGCCTGATCTATGTTCAAAAAGTGGCTTCCTCTGCTTTGATGAAAGAGCTGCCATCCCCCAAAAAAATCAAGGAAGATGTGTTCGAGGACATCCATTCAACTCATCCGTGCGATTTCGCAATACTCAGGTGGGTCAAAACTGTTGGCGGCCATATATCCACCGCGATAGATTAGCAGATCTAGCGATTGCAAAAGCGTGTTAAAAAATTGCAATCACCTAAGATAAGTTAATGCGCGTAGCAAATTGTCAACGAATTTTAAATACTGAGGAAATCCATATCCATAGTGTTTTCGGCGGTCCCCTCTCAAACGAAAAAATTTTGATCAATATTTTCTGACCGCCGTTGGCAGGTATTTAAAATGCCTTACTAATGAAAGTTTTTTAAGGCATCTCGAATAAAAAATTTAAATGTCTGCAATTGTGTATTTGAAACATACGATTTTTAAGATAAATACGACTCGATCAGGTGTCTGACTGGTGTCTGACTGGAGTTATTGACCTTGCTGAATGACATTTCCGAACCATGAAAAGTCGTTTTTCATATAAGAAATTTCAAGGTATTCAGATTTTCATCATTAGAACTGCATTAGATGCAGTTGTGTTTAAATTGAGAATATGCTAACAAAACACGAGAAATGTAACCTCATTTTGTGTAACTTTTGGCAGACAACGTAAGACACCTATGTCAACCACTGCCACAAAGGCGGATAGTAAAAAGTTAAATAAGGAAAAATCACTCATTATTTAGAAGAGGTCACAATTGAGGGCGGGACTATCTTAGATACAAGCAATGGCACGCAATCTGCATGCAGCAACGTCGAGATAGAAAAACCTATGTGCATCGCGACAAGCAAAATAATTGAACTACATAAACAGATTCAAGACAAATATCCTGGCCGGATGTGATAAAAATAGCCACTGCAACCTATTCCGCGTACTAAACGCAGCGTTCACGCAAAGATAGCAAAAAGAATTCACACCAAAAGACACCACAAAAAGAACGTTGATGGATTGTACGAGGTCTTCGACCCCAGTATTACGTAGGAAAAGTCAGCTTGACTACAAATTTTAACAGGCAGCCCAAGGATGCCCATCTGAGATCACCGAAAAGACACTCGAGCGAAAAAATGCACTTAACAAAAAATTTTGTTTACAAAGATACAATGAGATGAAAGGAGATCAAAAGATCCGAAAAAAATGATAATGCCGGCGTTATCTCCGAAGATATTGCAGTTAAACAAACAGCAACGTCGGAGGAGCCCTCAAAAATTGTATCCCTAAACGGAAACCAAAGTAAGATGAGACCTTCAAAGATCCCGTAATTATACCACATCCACCTATAGCACCAAAGAACTCACAATTGCGCCGCGAATTCAAAAAGCAGACAGGATTTCATCAACCGCGCCACAAAATACACATATAATCATACCAACAAAAACGAGCTGTAAAACATCTGATGGCCTGACCGGATAATGTGATTTTTCCTCAAATAGCAGACGTGGTAAGCGACAAAGGAAATTTTGCGACAGATAAGATGAGACAAGTTAAGTAGATTTTATCAAGGCTACCGAAGTATTTAAGAACCTATACCTTATACAACTCCAACTTTTCCTGGAACATGCTCACAAGGAATCTCTAAGGAAACAAGGACCCCAATTCCAGTCTTCCTACCAAAATCTGGGTTCTTGAGGGTGAAGAACGATATACAGAGGTTTCGACTTACGATTAACTCAATACGATAGCTCAATGACATAAACTGAATTGCAAACTTTAAGTACTACATAAAATTGTAAATATTAAGTAATTGCTACATAAGTCCTAATTTTCTGATTTTATATTATTTATTTTTGTATTTTTCCAAAATTACCAATGGAGGGCAAATATCAAACGGACGCGACATCTTCATCATTATTTCATTTGATTTCAATGTCATTCATATTTGATTGTGTTTTACAGTTTTTTCATACCGGCAAACACTTTGTATATTAAACTGTACGGATGCGGACTCAGTTTTTTTGCCCCCCCCCCCCACTGTGACTTTGTTCAGATGTCTTTTTGTGAATTAAAGTTTTAATCAATCGGGTAACAAATCACATTTCAAAAGATATTCCATAGGTTTTGATAGAAACACAACTTTTAATTTCTGTTTGT
>NW_027451763.1:0-5000 GCF_964194025.1 Convolutriloba macropyga
ACTATTATTATTATTATAATTATTATTATTAATATTATTATTATTATTTTTATTATTATTATTATTTTTATTATTATTATTATTATTATTATTATTATTATTATTATTATTATTATTATTATTATTATTATTATTATTATTATGATTATTATTATTGTATGGTAAACGATAGCGGTCAAAAAATCAGTTGCGAAACGTTAATTCAGTCTGGTTTTCACTTTACGAATAGGCAAAAAGCACTTTTTTGCTTTCGCAACGTTAGCGTAAACTTATATCACAGACAACACCTGTCCATAAGGATTCACAGTTTAAGTATACAACGAAAAGGTTAAATTCACAAGTAAGTAAGTTTACTGCAACAATGTAACAATGTACTCAAGTTCAAAGACGACGATCATGCATTCCATATGGAATGATAATACTAATAATATAGTTTTAAAATTGTTTATAGTAGTAGGTGTAAAACTTGGTTTCCTTCATCCTCCACCACACTTCCTCCGCTCTTAAATTGATATTATTCGAATATCAATTTGTTAAGTTCTTCCATGTCCTCCGTATTGAGGGATGAGTTGGGACTTTGTTCCGAGGGCTTTGGTTGCTGGGTTAGTGTTGATGTCATTATCGTGGCTTTGTTGTAAGTTGTCAGTGGTGGTCGTGTGCGTTTGTGATTCGTTTTCGATGTCTGAAAATGAGTCGTGTTCTACTGTTTGTTGGTGCTGGTGGTCGTCCTGTTGAATTGGAGTTGATGAGTGTTGTGGTTGTGGCGTAATGAGAGTCTGTTGTATGTTGATGTTATCTTGAGTGTTGACTTTTGGTGGGTCTGCTTTCTTTATTGTATTAATGTTTGCATAGTCTGTGTCTGAGTCCTCTGTTGTTTGTTCCTCCCGTGCTTGGTTGTTCGCAATGATTTTGTCTACCACATTGTCTATGTTCTTTTTGGGTGATTTGGTTAGGAAGTCCTTATGGATGTTGTTCATGAAGTCTTTCGGGGATGATGATGTTACTATTCGCAACGGACTTGAGTTTGACGAGTCATAAGCAAGATTTATGATCTCTATTGTTTTTGAGTTTGATAGCGCTGAGAGGTCCATGTGGATTCTTGGGTTTTGCTTTTGGGTCGATTGTTGGTGTCTTTTCTTTGCCAATGTTACTTTGGTTTGTGCGATTGCCGCCTCTTTTGATTTCTGATCGAATGCTGACCTCTTGTTTTTTGTTGGCCGAATCGTCCTTTTGGATGGTGAGACTGGTTTTCTTTTTCTTTCATTTCGACGTTTTTGAGCGTTTGTGTTGACTTTTTTGTTGGCTGGTGCTGCTTGGTGATGTACTAGCATATGTGATGGTCCTGGTTTGTCCATGTTGGATTCTTGGTCGAGTACCCTTGCGTTGTTGTTGCTTGGGTGTCGAATGCCGTACCGGAATGGGTTCCGATTTATGCTTCCCTTTGGAGTTGCTTCTTTTCTTCTAAACAGAATTTACGTATTTTTTCTCTGTTACTATTATCTTCGCGCACTGTTCTACATGCAACGAAATGCATTAGCCGTGGTTTGGGCTCTGGTATTTGTGGTGGTGGTGCCAGTTTTTTCTATGTTTATGTTGCTATAGCTAAATCGCTTTTTAGGATTCTTGTGTTTGATCTGTTATTTGTATCGATTGATATTGTGGTAGGTGTGTAATCAGTTATGGTTCCATCTGGAATTATATTCCAAAGTGGTTTTAATGTTCCCTTTGGTTCTGGTGCTCTTATCATTAGTGTTTTTCTGGCGACTTGTTTTCTCTTATTTATTAGTACGGAGGTCTTGTCTCCAAATGTTATGCTTAATTTATCGGGTGTTATCTTATTTGGTGACATTTGCTTACGTTTCGGAGGTTTTTGTCTAGCGAGGGGGAGTGTGTCAGACTCCTCGTCAGAGTTTTCCCGCGTGTTGTACTGTTTATACAGATTTGATTCGGAGTCTGAAAAGTTCCACATCGCTTGGTTGTCGAGCATTGGATGTCTGAGGATCTTCTTGTCTAATTAGAATTTCCGTATGTTATTATAGGTTAGGTTTTCCTTGTTAGGTTGTGTGACTATGTTGCTTGCTTGTGTGTTTGGTTTTCTGCCGAAGTGTGCTTCGAATGGTGTGATTTTTGTGGTTTTGTTAGGTAATAATTTTAAGTTTTCTATTATTGCTGATATTTTGCTGGCTAGTGTTTCTTTGGACCAATTTGTGTCTACATTTTTTGATGCCAGTCTTCTTTTTATTGTTTCTATTAGTCTCTCTACCGTTCCTGTACCTCTGTGATCTCCCGTCGGAGCTAGTATTAGTCTGATGTTGTTGTCTTTGCAAAAAATTTCAAAGTTTTTTGCTTTAAATGCTTGTGCTTGATCGCACCTTACTGATCTTGGTATTCCATGAAATTTTAAGTTTTCTTTTAGGTAGTTTATGGCTGTGTCTGTATCGCAATTGTTATATGTTTCTGCGTGGGGGTATCTCGAATACCGGTCTATTGTAACTAATATATATGTGTCTCTATTGTTGTTCGTTATTGGACCTGCGAAATCCATTTGGATCATTCGGTTCTCATGGTGTTGGGAGTGATGTGTGTTTGTTTTTGGGGATGATAGGTTTTAAGTTTTTACCTGTCTTTGTGCTTTGTTTGCACCTTTGCGCTAGCGCTACGATGTCCCGATGGATTTGCGGGTACCAGATTAATTGGGCTAAGTAAATCAGTCCCGCTTGGCCTGGGTGAGTTTTGTGCACTGAGTCAATAACTGTCTTCCGTAACTGAGTTGGAATATACATTTTTCCGTCATATAAAATGCATTCATGTTGATTTACTGGTCAATCTTTGCGGAGGCTATAACCGTATATAGAAAAGTTTTTGATGGCGTTCCAATCTTGCAGCTCAATAAGTCTGCGGATCTTGTTACTATTTGTGTCGTTTTTGACTGCTTCCGCTATAAATGATTCGCCAAGTACTTTGTGTAAATTTAGTAAGTAATCTGGGGAATTTTCGACGGTAATTTCATCAAAGGGATTTTTCACGATGTTGGGGTTTAGTGGTTTTAGTCCTTGTCCAATGTTTGATATACAGTCAGTTCGAGTGCCGATGGTAATGACTTTGGGGGTTGTAGTCGATTTTGAAGTTTGTGAATTATTTGGGGGGTAAGTATGGTCTATTGATTACATGTTCTTTTTGTTTTGGCCACGAAATTTTTTTGTAATGTGTTGTTCAAATGTATTAATTTTGGCTTTATTTCTTGTGCAAACGTTTACGAAAAGTGGATTAATACAGAACGACTGATTTGTGCTACGAAATTGACTAAAAGCAATTTGCTTTAGTTGTTTTCGTTCACTTGTCTGTATTACTTCATTTTGTACTGGTGTATTTGCAGCGATCCTATTGGACGAAATTTTGTCTGCTCTTTTTATCATAAACTTGAATGAATCGATTAAGTTAATGCAAAGTTTTCGTCCTCTTTTGATATGGGAATTGCTGCTGAGGTGGGATGTCTACTGAAGTAGTCTGCAAAACCCATATTTTTCCCCGCAATGTGTTCTACTGAAAAATTAAAGGGTAAAAGTCTATCTACCCATCTTGTTAGTCTGCTTTGATATGTTTTATTACCTCTGTTATCTTTTAGTGCTGATAACAGCGCTTGGTGATCCGTTTGGAGTATAAAGCGTGACCCGCATAGGTTATATTTGAAGTGTTCAAGAGACCATACTACTGATAGTAATTCTAGTTCGTTTATGCTGTATTTTTGTTCATTGGTGTTTAAAAATCTGCTCGCATACGCTATTGGATGCCATCCGTTGGTATATTTTTGTTCAAGGCATGATCCCAGTCCTTCCTTACTTGCGTTGCAGCGGATCCTTGTTTCTCGGTTCGTATCGAAGTGTCTGTTTTCGATTGTATCTCTGATGGCGTTTTTTTATTTGTTGGAATGATTTTGTGTGTTCTTCATTCCAATCTAATTTGCTATTTTTTCTCTATTTTTGTGAGAGTAAAGGTCTGAGTGGTGCTGATATTTGTGAAAGATTGGGGATAAATTTTTGTAAATGGTGTATGCTCCCCATTCGTGATCTAAGTTGTTTTAGGGTTTTAGGTGGGTCCATTTTTATGATGGTTTCGGTTTTTCGTTTCGTTGGTATTATTCCATCTGGATTTATTTTGTAGCCTAGCCATGTTATTTCTGTAACTCCGAATCCGCTTTTGTGTAGGCTTATTGCTAAATTTTCTTTATCTAGTCGTGCGAGTACTTTATCCAATTGGTTTTTGTGGTCTATTAATGATCCTTTAGTTATTTTTTTTATGTCATCTAAGAAGGCGTGTGCTGAGTTGATATCTGCTAATGTGAAGTCCATTAATTTTGGAATGTTGCTGGCATGTCAATTAGTCCGTAGAAGCCATTTATTAATCTATATGTTCCGGTAGCATTTCCTCCCAATAAGTTGAAATTACAATGTTTTTGTGTTTCTTCATGTAATGGGACTTTACTCTATGCGTATTTTAGATCTATTTTTGAGAAGTATAGTGTTCCTGTTTTTTGTGTAAGTTCGCTGATTTTGCAGGCTATCGTGTCCATAAGGTGGTCTATACATTGCATCTGGTTTTTATTTTTGTGAATAGCGTCCTTCAGTTTTTTCGAATTTAAAGCTGTTCTTATGGATTTGTCATATTTTACTGTGATTACTACTGGAGTAATAAAATATTCGTCTGAGCATTTGTCTAATTTGATGATTTGTTTGTCTTCTATGAGTTTATTTATCTACTTTATCAATTAGGTGGAGTGGAACTCGTCTTCCTTTGTGTTGTGTGGGGTGGAATGAATTGTGGAATGTTGATTTTGCTATATAATTTTTTTGATTTTCGGATTCCGGTGCATAGGTCTGGGTATTTTTCAAATATCCACTTCGCAATGTTGTTTTGTATTGGTTGCATGTTATGTATTTTCTCACCTGGTGCTTTGTAGGTATAGTTCGATTCCGAGTTTTTGGAGGGTGTCTCTGCCTAGT
>NW_027451763.1:10000-33693 GCF_964194025.1 Convolutriloba macropyga
GTGAAAAGAGGTCTCAATTCCTTCTCAAGCACCTTCAGCATTTCTGGAACAATGCCACTCTTTCCAGGTGCTTTCCCAGATTTCAGGGTTCTTAAGGTTGTTCTAACTTCAGCCTCATTGGGCTCTTTACAGAAGTCTTCAGAACTATTCGGCTCCTTCGAGAGGGCTTCTAGCACCGTGGCATTTTGAGTCAGTCATTGCTTGAACAGCTTCTGATAATTTTCTTGAAACTGACTTCTGCTGGGGCCGCTCATTTTCTTGTTACGCTCGAACCAGGTTACCCTGCAAGTTCGTAATGTCTCTTACAAGATTTTATAGGCCATTCTAGTTTCATTATCATCAAGCTGTTTTTCAAACCTTTTAAGTTTTGTCTCGACTGCTCTTTCTTTGCATTCAGATGTGATTCTTTTCACTTCTCTGTTCAATTGATCTCGTTCGATCTTTCTGCTCTCTGATCTTTCAGAAGGGTACAGTTTATGCGCTGCCTTTCTCTTTCGAAGTGTTTCCACTTTGCTCGGCGCTGGCTGAGCAGTCCAGCAGTCAGTTTTTATCAACCGAGTCTCTTCTGCGAGCTCATGATTGTTGATTACTTCTGTCAACACATCAGTTACAGTGTTAATTTTTCTAAGATTCAAGATCTTAGTTCTGAGAGCATGTGTCAGCTTTTCAAGCTCAGGAGCTGATCGAAAGATTAAATAGCATTTGCTACGCACATCATTCAGCAGCTTTTGCAGGTTTCCTTGGATTCATTTTTGGCCACTTTTCAATGCATACTATCAGCACTGCATGATCGGAGTCCAGACTATCCTCCCAAGAGCTTCTCACGTCTCTTTTTCTGAGATGTTTTGCTGCCGACAACTTTGTCAGTGCATAATCTTTCAGAGAGAGCTCCTTGGTTCTCGGATGTCTCCATGTGCACTTTCGCACATCAGACTTCAAGAAGAAAGTATTTTCAACTCTCAACTTTTGTTCAGTGACAAATTCAGCAAGGAGGAAACCATTCCGGCTACTCTCATCACTTGCTGCTGCCTTCCCAATCTGTTTTGGCACATGGTCATTCAGATCTAGGCCATTCGCTGCATTAAGGTCTCCCAAAATGAGAATATTTTCATAATAGATCTGGTCTGAACTCCGAGTGTATTCCGCCAATTCCGTTAATTCTGCTGGATACTCACTTTCATCAGCATTCTCAGTCGGGGCATAGGTAACCCCCAATTTCAATCTTGCACCCGCTGTCTCAATGAATGCTTTCGGATTTCTATCCGAAACTGGTATGAACTTAATCATCTTCACCTGTTTTGTGTCGTAGATCACACCGACACCAGCAGATTGTCTTTTTGCATCCTATGTTACACCACTGTTGTTCAGTTTGTAGTTTGTAATGTGTTTTCATTACACCCTCGATGGTGTGTTTCATTTAGCGCGAAGAGCCTAATTCGTCGCTTATTCATACTTTCAGTGAGCACGGAGATGACTATTTCGTTGCAAAGTGACTTGCAATTCCACTGATCTGATATCAAGATAGAACTCGCAGTAAGAAGAGCGAAGCTCTGGCTGAGTCTCAAGAAGCTGCAAGATGATGAGTTCATAACGCGAAGGAGAAAGACGTATTCCAAAGTTTGGATGCGGGCACTCAAACTTGATCTAGAGAGACTGTGTGTAAGAGATATTGAAGAAGGGATAAGAAATCCATCAAAAGTATTCGATGAGTATTCGATGAACGTAAATACTCAAGTAAAATCAGTGGACACGTGAAAAGAAGTTGTTGCTTGCGAGATTGGAAACTGTGCAAAGCACTTTGCAACAACAAAAGAGATGCGTAGACATCTGAGAAACGACCACTCTGAAAGTGGCGAAAGATCGGACATGACTCCTTTCCAAGCAAATAAACCCACAAATGTGCCAATGGTTTGTCCAGCTACGGGCTGCAAAATGACATGCAAGCAAATCAGATGGTGGATTGACCACATGGGAAAGGCGCACCCTCAGTGTACAATAGTTGAAAGCGATAATGTCACTGAGAATATAGTAGCCAAACCACAGAGCACTGAACTGAGTGGGAACACACAGAGACAACAAGAAGATGAGGCAAAACTTCAGTGCCCGCTATGTCCTAGGACATATACGCTCATCAAAAGTGTTCAGAACCACTGCTCGACCACAGATGGTCGTACACCAAGAACTGCCCGATTGGTAAAAAAGGGACTAGATGCCCTATGGCCCGAAGTACCTCTAACCCGTATGGAGGGGCCCCACATTGCGGCTCCTCCAACGCCCCCTAGCGGGAGTCATCCTTCTTGATCTATGCCATTCTCGAATGTCTGGAGACAAATGCCGGCGGTTTTGTGTTGCATGCGCACTTAACCAATGGGAGGGGGCACTGCACGGTAAAGTTGGATCCTGGTTTCCGTTGGTAACGAGGGAGCAGTGTTACGCCTTATCACAAAACGCTTTCAGCGATTACGATAAACGAATTCTCGTATCGTATCCTTGCCCCAGCTCAGTTTATTGGTCAAGACAAGACATAGACCTTTGTTTTGTTCCTAAAAGGAGCTTCGTTATTCAGAAATGTGTTACCAGAACAATGTTTCTTATGCCTAAAAAACAAAAATTCTTTGACTGTACACTTTTTGTGGAAGAACAAACAATTTGCAACGCTCCTTTGATGTAAGTTATCCAGATCTTTCTGCTGCACTTCTGTATCACTTTGTGTAGAAGTTTTAAATCATCAGCAAATCAGAGCGCCATTGAGTAGAACAATGTCAAAGGAAGGTTGTTGATATAGATCAAAAATAAGGTTGACCCAAGAAGGGATCCTTGGGATACGCATGAAGAAGCAACATTAACTTTTCGAGCACTTTGGAAACAACGTTCAGAAGGGATATTGGTCGATAATTTGACAGCTTTTTTTTCCATCTTTGAAAATTGGCGACACCACTGCATATTTCCAGGCAGTTGAAAAGTTTTCAAACGCTTAATGTTGTCTTGGTCTAATGTTATTATTGATCGCGCCAGAGATTTTGCAGTCTTCTTGAAAACATCGGGGGCCGAAGCGGGTCTTCTGCTCTTCGTACTGTTAACGGTAGACAATTGACGCTCTATGTCATCTGATGGGAACTCAAGTTTTGAGTTCCAAAAACATGGTCTTATCTGCTATAGAAATATTTGAAGTATGAATCTGTAACAAGAGAATTGAAATACCGGTTAAAAAATTCTTTCTAGAGCACATCAAAATTTCCCTCTCCGGTTACAACTCCAATCTGTAATTTTGCTTGATTTTTTTCCGCGTCTCACCACAGTTCTTTTCAAGTTGTAGCACCCTGCTTACGTCAGATATTTGCTTTGGTTCCAAATTTTTTCTCAGCGTATTGGGTTTGTTTATGAAGTACGACCACGGAATATGCCGTTGCCGCTTCTTGTTTTCTCCAGGGGTATGCTTCTTGCTGAGAAAAAAACCAGTTACACCATATATCCGTGGTTTTATCTTTGTAGCCGCTGCAAAACGGCAAGAGAGTATTTATGGCAATGTCTTCTTTCAACGCGTCAAAATCAAAGTTACAATAATTGAAGCAGATTTCATGCGGCCGTCTTTGGTTACGGTTTGAGGTAGCAACTATAACAGGGACAAGAAAACGATCAGAAAAATCAAACATCATCAGTCAAGCTCATCTCTGAAAACAATTGAAATTAGCTCATCTTTGCTTGAGAATATAAGATCCCAGCAAGACAAAGCCGCGATTTGGAGGTCTACCGCTTACTTCAAATTGAGAATTAACGCGTATCTGATGAGATGTTCTTCGTAGTCATTTTCGGATTCATATGCTTTCGAGAAAACACCAGGCACATTAAAATCACCAACAAAGGATACAACAACACTTCGCTTGCAAGAAACAGAACAAGACTGAAACCCCTTCTTTTGTTAAATGATAACGGCTTCCAGTGGTCGGGTTGCAGAGCAGCGCTAAAAAAATGGTTCTGATTGAATTAGTTTGCAAACGCAAAGCGAACGTTCCAGAGATTCGGATAGCTCAGAACAACCCAATTCGCTGTATGCCAAAATGTTGTCGATAGCAATTAGGCAACCACCATGCTTTGATTTCTTATTTTCCGTGGTTGTTCTATTTGCCTTGAGAAAATTCAAATTATTAAGTAGGAGCTCACTGCTGCTGATATCATCCGTGAACCAAGTTTCAGCAATAATCAGAAGTTTAAATTCACGATGGTAATAATCAACTATATGGATTCATCTCTGAAGACTGATAAAACGCTTTATATTAAATTAAAAAACTTTCAAAGATTGATCCAGTCATGAAAGATTGTTTCCATTAGATTTTCTTACAGCCTGTTTTCTGTTCTGTCGATGAACTACAAGCTGACTCAAGGGACCTCTGACAAATAGACATAGTCGTCCAAAGCAGGTAACTTGTTATCACTTTTTGCTTGGATCCTCTGTTTTATCAAATCATGTGTTTAATTCGAATAATCACGAGACACGCTGATTTGATTGCTTCAAACTTCGGTTAAGCGAACTTGAGGTTCTCAAGACAAATGAAGGTTTCGGTTTTATGGTCCTTATTTTCCAGAACAAGTTTGAGTAGTCTAGTTCTAGAAACTTTATCACACGGAGCGGCAAAAAGACTGACTGCAATGAACACAGGAATTTTTGAGCACGTAAGTCCATCTGAACACAGGTCTTCTATGAAAGACACATTGTCGCGAACACTGTCACGTGCCTCCTTTTTGCCGCTTTCCGGAACACGGAAAATCATTATGTTGCTCTCACGCCTCTCTCAATCAATTTTGTCTCTATTTTTTTGCTCAAGTATCTCATGCATGACTGTTTTGATATTGGGAACTAGAACAATAAGTGGCTTGTTTCATGCTTGCTTGAGTTCGACGGGGAACTCTCCTTGTTTTGCTAAGATCTTGTTAAATTTATCGTCGAAAACTTGTTGAAGGGAAGACATTCTGGAGTCAATTTCTTGTTCGAACTTCTTCGGAAGCTGGTTTAAGGAATCGCAGTTTTCTAAAATTCTCCTCTCAATTGCGCCCATTTTGGACTGGATCTCTGCACAGTCAATGTTTTCCTCACTGAGACGCTGCCTACCACGCTCTTCATATTTCTTACGCAGCCACAAAAGACCAGCCACGCTGTTCATTGCGCTCAAAATTTTAACAGGAACACCGGAGCAAATTTCAGAATGAAACCAATCAACCCAAAAATACAGGGCAGACTAATATTTTTAAATTCGTTCTTGCATTTGCCAAATGTAATTATTGGGGTCTGATTTGTAGTCTTAATAGTTTGATCAGGTATTTTGTGAAAGTTTTAAACAAAGTGTCTCCTCACCAGTTAAAGATCTAGGAGTTACAATGTATAAAACAGTCATTTAATTTGATGGTTGTTTCTTTGCCTTCTTCTGGTCAAGGTAATTCTTGGATAATTTTTTTTGCTTTTTTTCTGCAATTTTTGCGCTGTAAAGTGTTTGGGTCCAAAATGAACAAGTTTGCTATTTTCATTCTACACTGTAGACAAAATCTGGATTCAACTTTAGTGCACTGATGGACTTTACTGTGATCTCTCGCAAGTTGGGGGGTGTGCTGTGCCAATGATATATTAGCTCGGTAGAGGCGGCAAAAATAATGATTTCAGTACTCCTCAGTCTATCCAGAATTTGCAGCGCTCCAAATCGTCTGACTTACACGATATCATCAATTCGTTCACAATTTTGTTGAAGAGGAATCAACAATTTAGGAATGGGGAAGGACAATAACTGTTGCTTCGATGGGTATTGATTGAACTACCTATAATATTGTGCCAAATCATAATTCTGGTCTTTCTCGCCACGCACCCATCGTTTGACAACAACCCTTGGAGGACCTTGGTTGGGTTGATAGCCCTCCCGTTGAGACACAGTCCCCTCAAGTGGTAGTATCTTCCAAAAAAAGATCATCTGGACTGGTATGGTAGGCCAAGGACTGTTCATTCCAGTGAGCTTGCTCCAACGATATAAACCATAGCATACATTGCCGCTTTAAAAAACCCTATAAGATAATAAGTGTGCTACAATTGCCAGGGCCTGCAAACAATTCACTGAAACAGATAGGCCGGGGACAGTCTCCGACTTATTTAATAAGTTTATCACAGCCATCAAGCTATTCATCACGTATCTGACTAGGTAAGCAAAAACAAGGTGCGGTAAACAAAGTGTACAAATCTCGTTAAAAAGAAACTCGCGATAGGTTTATCTCAAAAAAGATGTTAAGGAAGGAAATAAGAAAAAAGAGGGAAATAAGAAAAGTATCCAGTAAAAACTTCAATCATAGAAGAATAGGAGCTGTCTCAAGCTGTAAATACACCATCAACAGATGGCGTGGTTGGGCAAACAACAGATGTGAGTGCTGGCTGACCCACGGTCTAAATTAAAACCAGGGGTCTCTTCCGTTTGTTCCCAACCCAGAACGTTATATACCAAAGTTATGAAAGTTATGAAAGTCCATAATGGTGCTTAGTAAATCTTTATGTAAAAACATGGAATGTGCGTCTGCTTGTTCAAATAATATGCGCCCACTGGGCGGGGGGCAGAACCGGAAAAGACACAAAACAGCAAAAAGATCCAAAAAACGTCACAGCAGGTTAAACAGGACAACGTCAAACCTTAATTGACAGGATTAGTGGGGCAGCCGTGGTGGCACTCTTCTGTTCTAATATGAGATATCATTTTTTTCAAATCATCAAAGAACAATTGCTCATTTATTGCCGATTCCCGGGAAAGGTATCTAGAATTTTTGAACATCAAAACCTTGTCGTTACATAGAGCGCAAATCAACACGCAAAAATGTTGATACCTACAAAGGGCAAGTACAATCTGATTGCATTATTCGTTGGAGGAAACGATTCATACGAAGGGCATTCCTAACCCAGATACTATTCCTGAGGAAGTTGCGAAAAGAATTCTCCTCTGGCCGTTCCCCACGTTTTTGACTGAGAAGCAGAAAGAGAAATGTTAAACTGAGTGAGAGAAAAATCCTCTCACACCAAAGCAAACGAATATCTGTACAACTTATTGCTTTCTACTATTTGGGGATACAGAGGGATTTTACAGTATATTCTTTGCGAAATTCACTTGAGCGACAAATATGAAGTTGATTTTAAAGGAAAAACCCTCTCAGGTATTAAGTCAATTGCAGGCATACGTTTTTTACAAACGCTAATCAATAGCCTTAGCAACAGAAAACCAACCTTGCAAACACGAGTGCCAGAGTTAGTCGAGGTGTGAGCGCGGACCCTTCACAGAGTGGCTTCAACAGTAGAAGTTTTAGCAGTTGTGAGTCTATCTCATACCGCAACCTGCAGTTTGCAGTAAATTTCTTTTCCAGAGTCCACCGCAATCTTCTGGTCTCTCTGAGATTGATTGTTCTTTGCAATATATCTTATCTAAAGAGCTATCAGCTGCTCTCCAATCAATTTTTTTTCCCTAAAAACGCAATTCAGGAAAAAGATAACATCGAATTGCTTATATCTTATGCCTTATCGCTGTCTCGAGTCAAAAAATTATTATAAAATGAGCAGCGTTCACAAAATCACATTTGAAGCAGAACATAAACGTGATAGTTTGTACCATTGTGTATCGTGTGGCAACTCAGTGCACATAAAAACAAAATGCACAAAGATCTTCGAACAAAATATCAACCAAACCAATTTAGCCGAAACATCCTACTCTTTCGCGATGATTTTGTAGTTACAAACAAACGTGACCTTTTTGTCAGAAAGACAACATCTGAAAGAACTCAAACTGTAAATGAAGAAAAAAACGAAAAAACTGAAAAAGTCTGCACTTCATCCAAACAACATTCGAGGCGCTAAAGTCGCATTTCAAATCAACAGAAAACCAAAACCGATCCGTTTGATATAAAACCAAACCCTCAAAAAATTAAAAACTCTTCATCAAAATTACGATCTCATCAGAATTAAAGGAGAACCTTAATCAGAAGCAAAAGATGCTCGAGATAGAGCAGACATTGATCTAAATGCGTTCCACGAAATCTTCGATCATCTTCAGACCAGTTGTCAAATCCGAGACCTGAAACGGCAAGAAAATATTAACGAGAACAAAACGAGAACGTTGAATCTCAGGGTGAACAATCCCTGCAACCGGAGGGAAACAGATATTGTTATCGCTCTTCAAACTTATGGACAAAATGGTATTCCTAAACAAGGAGCTCAGTCCAGAAGAACATTTAATGGAAGAAAGCAACCGAAATCTATATAAAGCAACCGAAATGCAAATTCGAGATGTAGATGTTGTATTTATAGGCGAACTTGCTTCACGAGGGTCATTTGAAGGTTCAATTTTTTAATTTGCCGTGCGGGAATTGTTTGGCGAGTTAGATCGCTGACTTGCGGAGCGGGTTACGTTTCCACTTGTGGATTGCTGATTCGCTGTGCGGGATGCATCATTAAACCGAACGCGATTACGCAGACAATGATTGAGTTAATTTGGAATGGTTTGAGCTTGAAATACACGACTGGATTGTAGAGTGATAAGGGGCAAAAAGCACTGATTTTATTTTTGGGTGATGACTTGATATTTGGGGAAAGTGTTTTAATTGGCGGGATTTGTGATTGATTAATATGAGGCTCGCGCTGCGCGGGAGCTACTTTACTCCTAATTTGGAATAATTGCTTATTCTTGCTTGTATTTTGCTGAGCGAGAGAAGTGTTAAGCGGACTTTGCGACGCCCATATCACATAATTTAAATGCTTTAATTCACTATTAACATTTGAGGCTAGCAGTCGCGGAGCGGGTGAATTGTAGAAAACATGTTCGCTTACTCGAGTTGCGTGTGTGCTAATTGAAATTATGGTCTTAGTATTAGCCTCAATTTCAGGTGTGATTTGTAATGCGGAATTATGTGCCTCAATTTTAGGTGTGATTTGCAATGCGAGGTCGTATTTTGTTAACAATTGATGTAAATGAGATGCGGATTTTGTAGTGTTTACCTCTAATGCATTAATAGATGTAGAGATTAACTTTTGTTTCGCAACAACAAATTCCTCATCGTATGCAGATACCTTTTTAGCTTTTTGAGATGGGTATCTAGAAATGTAATCAACCAGCCCCATTTTTGCTCCGGGGAGGTGTCCGATATCAAATTGAAATGGAAGTAAACGATCGACCCAGCGGGTCAATCTGCTATTGTAGGACTTATTCGATCTATTTTCATTCAAGATTGAGAGAAGTCCACGATGATCCGTAATCACTGTACAAAGTTTCCATAAAATTGACTTTTGAAATATTCGATTGACCAGACTACGCCCAAAGTTCGAGTTCGTTTACACTATAACGTTCTTCGCAAGAATTTAAAAATCGGGACGCAAATGCAATTGGTTTCCACCCATCCACTGTTAATTGTTCCAGTGCTGCTACAAGGCCGGAACGTGACGCATCACATTTCACGCGCGTTTCGAGTGGCGGGTTATAGTGACTGTTTGCAGTTGCGTTCGCGATGCGAGTTTTAATTTCGTTGAAACAGTTCTCATGTTCCGCCGTCCAGATAAATTTTGATGACTGTTTCAATAAAGGGCGGAGGGGATGACTAATTTGGGCAAGATTAGGAATGAATTTTCCAATATAATGAACTGCTCCCAAAAAAGAACGGAGTTTCATTACAGTTTTTGGAGCCTCAAGTGTTAGTATCGCAGCTGTTTTACTTTTGAGAGACGAGATACCCGATTGTGAGATATGGTAACCGAGCCAATCAATTTCTAATTTTCCAAAATGACATTTAGGAAGATTTATCCTAAAATTTTCATCATCTAATCGTTGAAGACATTTCATTACATAGCTTTTAAGTTCATCCAGAGATCCGTTACTAACAATCAGGATATCGTCTAAAAAACAATATGTATTTTTCAAGCCAATTAATGTATAATCCATAGCTTTTTGAAATTCAGCTGGCATATCCGTAAATCCGTAGAATCCTGTTTGAAATCTATACGTGCCAGTCATGTCACCACTAATAATTTTGAAGTTATAATGATTAGCTGTATTAGTGTCTAAGTTTAATTGACTGTAGACGTATTTCAAATCAAGCGTAGAAAAATACGTTGTGTTTTGCGGCGCGGGAGCACCTATTTGTTGAGACATGGATTCAATTAACGTATCAATATTCGGCATCTGACATTAATTCTTGTGAATAGCTTCGTTTACTACCTTTGACTCCGGTGCAAATTTTATCGTTTGGTCTTTCTTTACCGTGACCACAATGGGTGATATAAAATATTTGTCAGGACAACTTGAAAGTTTTATGATGTGTTTTTCGTCCAGCAATTTCATAAGTTCACTATTAATTTGTCTTGTAGATTAGTCAGAATACGTCTACCTTTCTGACGTCTAGGTTGGCAATCTTTCTGAAACTTAGATTTTGCTACATGACTTTACGCGATAAAACGCGATATCAAATCAGGGGAAGTTTTGGCTATCTGTTCTTTGAATTCGCAAGATGAAATGTAGTTGACACGGTTACCTTTTAGAGATGTAGATTGAGTTACTGCAAGTCCAAGTTGATCAAGCAAATCACGGCCAATTAGAGAATTTAAACTGTCAGCTACAACTGTGAAAGTGGCTGAGTCACATGTCCAAACTTTGCTCGTTATTGGGGATTGAATCTTTCCCTCAACCTGAATTGATTCGTTTGAGAAAGTCCGCAGCTGTGGGGGCACCGTGTCATTTATCCAGAATGCGGGAGAGCTGCTGTGTACCATCTGCGATGCGAGTGAACGGTTGAGAATAAAGCACGCACTCTGGAGTCCACGAGGAGTGTAGTGTTCATATTACCAATCTTGAAGGGCATGTTGAGTGGTTCTACTTTCTCCACAGAAGTCTCGATCATTGCAACCGTATTTTCTTCTTCTCCGCTACTGTAGTACGATTCGTACAGCTTGGCTGGTTGGAGGAAATTCACTGAGTCCTCAGGGTGCGGTTCTTCTTCCACAACACGCACCATATTTTTTTTGAACTCTTTGGCTTTGTACTCACGTTCTTTTGTTTTCGACAAACCTTCGCAAAGTGGTTTAAGAGACCACAATTATAACACGTTTTGCTTTTCGCGATACATTTTTCACGGTGGTTCGGGAGCCAATTTCTTCCAAAATTTGAACAGTAGAGAGTCGAGCGATTGTTTTGTTTCGAAGCATTGTTCGTATTTTGCCAATATGGGTTTCAGGTTTTTTGGCAAATTGGACGCGTTAACGTTTGGGACAACAATTTTGTTGTGCTGCTGTATTTGATGCTGATTTCGCATCCCGAGTTCCATGTTGATTGCTAACTCTAAAGCCTGCCGCAGTTCGACAGTTTGTTTCAGAAGTTCATTCTGTGTTTTAGGATCTATCAGGTTAGTGATGAAAACGTCGCGTATCAGGGTCTCTTCCTTGTTCTCAAAATCACAATTTTCAGCCAGTTCCTTTAATTTTCCATAGAAACGTTCTACAGTTTCTCCCCGAAGGTGTTTTGTAATCAGGAAAACATGACGGTCGAAAGTTATGTTGCGAGGGCGGATGAATGCTTCTTCCACGATCTTCCAGAAGTCAACAGTAGTGAGAGTGTCGATCAAGATGTGCGGGTTCTTGCAATTAAGAATGCGGCGTTTTTTTATCCCGATGCTTAGATAAAGCTGGGATACTGCTTTGCGATCTGCCAACGGCCACGGTTTATCACAACATATGATCTCCACTTCTATGAGTTGTTGGCATTTGTTTTGCCAGTTCATCTTTTGTTGCGCGTTGCGCGCGTTCCTCTCTCTCTCTCTGATTGTGCGGAAGCACCCACTATTGTTTCTTCGTAAATTTGCTCAAGAAAAATTTCTACCATCATCTCGGGTTTAGGCCCAAGTAGCATGTCGAGAATGATATTCTCTTTTGCCAACAGTGCCAATTTGTACTGTACTCTCCATTTCACCCAGCGAAGAGGAGGATTGGGTGTAAGTTTGTCCCAAAACGAGTCGATTCCAGGGGGCGTTTGTTTAGATGCTGGCTGCGCCATGTCGTATTCAATTTATTTAGAGTAGTGATTCGCGGTGCGAATATGGGTAAAATATTTATTTTGGTGATTCCTCGGAGCAAAATCCTAATTCGAATTACTTGCGCTTACTCGCGGAGCGAAATTCAAGAAGAGAAATGTAGAACTGAATTTGAATTGCAAAAGTTAGCAGAATGAAAGTTAACAACAGATCACAAGACGCAAACTGAATAAATAATGAAGAGCAAATAAATGAACTAAACTTAGGGCATCATATAAAATATACTGCATGAAGGAAATTACTGAATAATGATAACGTCAGGTATCACAGGGGGAATTATGCTAGTTAATTTGGTTGTCTCCAAGCTGACTTCTTTTGTTTCTACTACTTTTTCAGCATTTTTATTCTCACGTGATTTGAATGTATTTTTAAAAAATATATCCTCCAAGACCCTATCCCTGTACTTTATTCATCAGTGGCCTATGCGGGACAAAGCAAAACGTTTTCTTATAATCTTAGTATAACACGTAAAGTTCTTTCTAGTTGTCGTCGTAGTTATAGAGTTTGATGGGAAAGACGAGTATTTGAATTATGACAAATCGCTTTTGTCTGAGTCCTTGCAGGTAGGTCAAACTGCTTCTGACACTTTCGTATGTTTTATCGAATTTCACTTTGCTAAATTGTTTGAGATTTTGCAGAATAAACTGATTGGTCTATATTGCTCTGCGCTAGCTTTTTCATTATCCTTTAAAATTATACTAATTTACCAGTTTTCCTAGAAATCTTTAGAAGTGCAATTTGGCTGTTTTGCAAACAATAAAGACTGACTTCGAAAAGTTTTTTGGGATAAAACTCCCCACGTTGTTGTGACTGCAAGTCGTGTTTGTGTCTATTTTTCAAGGGTTTGTTTGATTTTTGTTCGATCATTTTTTATCTTATTGAAAAAGTTGGTTTTGAATTCCATAGATTTTTCTTGACTTCTGTCAGTTTTCAAAATTACATGTGAACAAACTCCTAAAAAAACGTTGCCTTTTGTTTATCATTGTTTGTTTTTGGTCTTTGTAACGAATCGGTTCTGGGAATCTTCTATTTTTGTGTCTTGAAGGCAATTATTTCTGGAAGTTTGATCTGTTTCTAGAGTTTTACGCAAATGTTTTTCCGTGCTCCTAGTTTTACTAGCTTTGCCAGACTTCATCGTTTGAAATTTGTCCTTTCAGAGTTGACAATGTCTTCAAGAGACGAGACGCCGTGCTTTTTACCCAAGGAGTCCATTTAGATCTATGTAATGTGGCTTTAGGCATACTGTCTTTTAACAGTTGTTCAAGCCATTGAAAACACTGTTTCACTATTTCCTCAACGTTACTGAAGCAAAACAATTTGAATGAGTTTTTAAAAATTTGATTTGGCTTCTGCCCAGTTTATTTTAAAAATATTTATTTTGCTCCTGCCCAGATTATTTTAAAACGAGTATTTTGTCTCATTGGGTGTATTTTGCACTTAGTTTCACTTTGCAATGTTAATATGTTGACTCGTGGTCCATGCTGTATGACCTACCAAAAAATTCTTTTCTTTTGTGTTGATACTCGTATTCGGATTTGTTGTAAGAAAGATGTCAGTTTGCATTTTGCAATTTTTAAAGCGGTGGAGTGAAATTTAACTTGATTCATTTTCTAAAAAGTCAATTCCATATTTGTCATTTGATATGACACCAGTTCAATTGTTAACAATTATTCCTTTTGTTCTTTTCTCTTTATCCACTTCAAATATTTTAATATCTGTGAAATCATCTGTTAATGCTTAACCTTAGTTCATTATTTGTATTTTTGCTTTGTTTATTCTATTACATGATAAGTTGGACTTCGGACGCTAAATTTTATTGAAATGTTCCCCAGACAATGATATTTATTGTTTATCTTTATTTGTGAGAAACAAATAAGCAAAAAACTCCAGTAACGGTTGCCGAATAATTTTTGTGTCAACAATGCATTGGGATTTAAAAAGTAGTTCTATATAGCTAACACAAATTGCATTGTAATGAAATATGTAACTTTCTTGATATTCTTCTCGTTACCATACAGAAGGTCTTTTTTCTGTTTCTTTCGTCAGATTTTCTAGGTTGTTTAGATGTGTTTTATAACCTTCTGATGTGTAAACGTTCAGATAAGTATTATGCATTCAGTTTCACAATCTATATATTGTTTCTTTCCTAATAAAAATAGTGTTATGGGATTATGATCAGTAGATTGTACCTTACTAGAAATTTCTTCAAGTTCGTCTGATTGGTTTTCATTACTAATTTTTACTAATTCTTTTTATGATTAACTCAAGCCAGTTGTGGTGTTAGGAAGAGACTTGGATTATCCTCTAATTGGTCCTTTAATTGTTGATTTTAATGTTTATCGGCTCTAATTTCATGCAATTTATTTGTGTTAGGCCTTTTAAGACTTCGAAGTTCATTTTATATTCAGCTTCGTTTAGATTCTGTTGTTATAAATAAAAAGACAGTTCTTAAGAAAATGGTAATAATAGAATTTCCAATGTTGCACTAGCTACACCATGACGGTAACGTTGAGTAGAAGAGACCCAAATCTTCCGTCTGCCCATGTAGCTTAACTTGGCTTAAAAGATTTTGCCAATGTAGACAGGAATTGTTAGTTTTATTTACCCCAAAAGTTCAGTGCTATGTACGTTTTTTAGTTGACATAAAAAGTTTTATTAATGGTGGAGTTGAGCCTGAGAGCTTGTGATTAAGATGCGGGCTTGGAACCATTGCGCCAAATTGGCTTTTAGAGTCCTTTATTTAGTGCGGATTATTTTGTTTTTGTCTGTATTTTGTTGTTGTGTGGGCATGCACAAATTGAGACAATTAGAAATAATATGAGGGAACCGCTCAGTCCCTTCAACATCCTTTTCTACAATTATTGATGAGAGTTATGTATCCAAAGCAGTTTGGTAGTTGAATTCGACCAAAAATCACACTTAACTAATTTCGTCCTGTGTTCCTGAACAATCTCGTCTGTTAATCTCACTGCCATTACCACTGCTTGCGATTTTTAATGTAGTAGTATTGAAAGATCATTAATTGGAGTAAGTTTGAATTCTCCGATCGCAACTGATAAGTCAGCTTAGAGTTCCACTGGTTCGAAATGGGGATAAGCCATCGGACACACCGTGTATTCAGATGCGTCAGCCTTCAAATGCAGTTCACTTGTGACTTATATTGTATTAGGTAGTGTCTGCAGATTCTGGTTTCATTTACAAAATGAAATTGGCCTTTTCATTTTGCTTGATTTTATTCTCCTAATGATGTCCAGATGATCTTCAATTGTTATGTCAAGTGTACACTGAATTCTATACACAAATATTCCGATTGGTTCAAATACCGAGGATTACAAAGACAAGCTCCTGCCTTGGGTTATGGGAGTCCCAAATTCATTGTTGGTACCACTACACAATTGAGGAAAGACGTCAGTAAAGTTCAATTAAGCCCAAGTGTAGATGGAAATACAGAATTTGGCTCATTATTAACTTTCCAAATGATTTTGCTGTCTTTTGGCAGTTTAGCGTTTAATTCATTGTTGTACGTAAACCGTTCCGTTAGATCAAATTCTGTTGTGAGAGAAGAAAATGTAGCTAGTAGAACAATTTTTTTTAGGTTTTTACCGATTCTATTAGGTGTACATTTTAACGTTTTTCAGATTTCTTTTGCCCTGACAGAAAATATATCTACATTATTATTTCCCAATGCTGGAGAGGTTTGTTTTCGCACGTTAGTAAAAATTTTGCTCAAAAAAATTGACACTGTTAAGCACTTGTATTTTGGAACCGGTTATATATTTTTTGGACATACAAAAACCGCAGACATCTCTTCTCCAGTAATGAAACTCACACCTCTTGCAAGCTGCTGTCAGAAATTTTGTTTCTTTCCCATGCAGTAAATCAGGTCCAGATAATATCTTGTTATTCAATAATAGTTCTTAATATATCGGTGCAGCGTTGCAAACACGGTTAACTCGTTAGGGTTTAGCAATGATCAAGGGACTGTTCGACAATTGCCCTTGCTAACATACAATTTTCTTAAATTTTGTTTCTTTTTGAGCACCTTCACGAATCCCATCTCATTATCTGTATCAGTTGACTGTTGACACAAGCTTTCAAAGTGAAATTTTTTCTCCAATGAGTTAACCTGACTCAAAGCCGAAATAGAGTTGTGAGTTAGGTTTGGTAATGGTCCACTTCACATCATTATTAGCTCATACCATTCACCTGTAAACGTTTTTGTAGCCTTTTTTGAATTAGCAGAATGACGACGTCAATTTGGAAGAGTGTTCCTCCATCACATTGTAACTGGATTTTTGGGCCACTTCACGTATTCTGTGTTATTGAGAAGGCATACAATCTGTCGTTTCTTTCCTGTCATGTTCTCACTTACTGATCATCCTAGCTTATTTCGTGATCCAAATTGTTAATTTAGTAGCCTCTGCAGCTCGTAATGGGACACAACAAACGTCAACATCCTATTTGAATTATCGGTTACCGAGAAATTCTAGTTGGTTCTATTTCATTTCATTTTCTTGTACTCGTAGTCTACATTTGCTAATGAAATTAAAGGGCGTATGACTGCTTAAAACAAATGCACCATTGATTGAAGTCTGACTGTTTTTACGAGAAAATTTTGTCTTCAGAGCCTTTGGTCTGTGAACTTCTGTTATTTTAAAGGTAACATCGGAGCTTACGGCTTGTAGTTTGCCTTGATTTCCCTCATCAATGAAAAAAACTCTTGATTCGCTATCGGGGAAGCTAAGGTGCTGAAGCTTCTGCGACCGCTACAAATTCAAAAAAAATTATCCACCGGAGCCCCGTAAGTTATTAATTCTGTCGGTCATTAACTCTAATGCACTAACGCTGACTGCGTGCTTAAATTCATCGATTAATTTTCCGTGTGTAGCGAAATTGTGCTTTCCGGTATATCTATTAATACAGCAATCTTTGACTGCATCTCTTCTCCGCTGTCATTCAAATTATAAGCTTTTTTTCTAAATACAGCATACCAATCAGTGAAGTGCTAATTCTGGAGTAATGTACAATTGTAAAATCCAAAAGTGACTTACACTAGCACAACGTTGTTTTTTCACTTTTTGAGGCAGCACTGGAATTATATTGTGGTCCACCAATTTTCATACAAAATCACATCAGGAACTTCCTCACACTTATCAACTACTCAAAACTACACTTTTTATGAAGGAGCTTTTGATAGCTTCTCAAATACATGTAAAATTTTAAACTGATTGTATGTCGCCAAACTGTTGACAATTTTTGTTATTTGCACGTTCGCAGAAGCAAACATAAAAACACCAAGAATCAAGTTTGCAGTGTCGTGAGGCTTTACTTCTTCTCAATGGATCTCCGTCTCCGCGTTTATGGAAACATTCCGTGTTCTGAATTTATTGTACAGGAGTTTCTAGGCCACACAATAAATTGTCCATAATAATCAATCCTTGAGAATGAAAATAGTTAATTAGCTTGTTGGCAGAGTCTGCAAAAAACTCATTTTCCATAACCGTGAACCATGCGTTATTCCGCTGTGGTGAAAGTATGCTAGACCATTCAGATGCATGTTTCAATAAAAATTGCTTTATATCTTTTGTTTCAACGTCCTAAGTGGAAAAGCAAACCAACTCCGAGAAAAACTTTTTTAGGGCCTGATGAACGATTGCGTGATTGCAACATACCAATCAGTGAAGTGGTAATTCTGTAGCAATGTACAATCGTAAAATCCAAAAGTGACTTACACTAGCACAGCGTTGTTTCTTCACTTCTTAAGGCAGCACTGAAATTATATTCTGGTCCACCAATTTTCGTACAAAATCAGATCAAGCAATTCCTTGCTCTTTTCAATTACTCAAAACTACAATTTTTATGAAGGAGTATTTGGTTGCTTCTGAAACGCAAGCACAACTTTTAAACTGATTGTATGTCTCCAATATGTTTGAGATCTTTGCTCTTTGCACGTTCGCAAAAACAGATAAAAAACCACCAAGTACCAATCAAGTTTGCAGTCTTGTGAGGCTTTATTTCTTCTCAATATATCTCCTTCTGTGCGTTCATAGTAACTTTCCGTGCTCTCCGTGTTCTGAATCTTTTGTACAGGAAGTTCTAGGCAACACAAAAATATTTCATAACTTTCAATCCTTGAGAATGAAAATATTTGATTTGCTTAGTAGCTGAATCTGCGAAGAGCTCTTTTTTCATTATTATGAACCATGCGTTATTCCCCTGTGGTGAAAGTATGCTAGACCATTCAGATCACTAACACATGTATTAGTAAAAATTGCTTCCTCTCTTTTGTTTCAAAGTCCATGGTGGAAAAGCAAACCAATTCCAAAAAGAACATTTTTAGTGCCTGATGACCAACTGCGTGATGATGGGTGAAGTAATTAAATACAATGCTATTTAATTCAGGCATATTTGAATTCCGTTCTGGACTGAACTGACGCCTCGAAGTTTTTCTGAGCAGGCATTTGTTTAATTCTCCAAGTTGCTGCAGCTCTACGAAATAGTCACTTTGCATCGTAATTATGGTAGCAGCTTCATTGTTTACTGATCGTCTCCTGAGAGGGAAGTTAAGATACTGAGAGGGCAGTTAGGTCGCTTTCGGGGAAATTGAGATGCCGAAGCTTCTGCTATTGCTACAAATTCCTTTAAAAAGTATCCACAGGATACTCGTAAATTATTATTTCTGATTCGTTCGCCTGCACTAGCGCTGACTGCGTGATTAGTTTCTTCGATTATGTTTCCGTGTGTAACAAAATTGAGTTTTCCGGTACATCTATTAACACAGCAATCCTTGACTGCATCTCTTTGACGCAGTCATTCAAAACATAAGCCTTGTTTCTGAATGCAACCTAAAAATCAGTGAAGTGCTGATTCTGGAGTTATGTACAGTCTTAAGACCCCAGAAGTGCCTTACGCTAGCACCATGTTGTTTCCTCATTTTTTGAGGCTGCACTGAAATTATAATCTTGTCCAACAATTTTCATACAAAAACAGATCAGGAACTTCCTCACCCTTATCAACTACTCAAAACTACACTTTTTATGAAGGAGTTTTTGGTAGCTTCCCAAATGAATATACAACATTTAAAACGATAGTATGTCGCCAAATTGTTTACGATTTTTGCTCTTTGCACAGGTTGCAAAAACAAATATAAGAAGCACCTGGTATCAAGTTTGCAGTGTTATGAGGCTTTACTTCTTCTCAATGGATCTTCATCTGCGCGTTTACAGTCGTTTACAGTCGTGTTACGAATTCTATGTACAGGAAGTTTTAGGCAACACAATAAACTGTCTATAATAGTTAATCTTTGAGAATGAAAATAGTTGATTTGCATGTCAGCAGAGTCTGCAAAGAGTTCATTTTTCATAACCGTGAACCATGCGTTTTTCCACAATGGTAAAAGTATGCAAGACCATTCAGATCACTGCAGCGTCTTTTAGTAAAAATTTTTTCATCTATTTTGTTTCAACGTCGATAGTAGAAAAGCAAACCAACTCCGAGAAAATTATTTTAGGGCCTGATGAACGATTGCGTGATGGACGATTGCGTGATTATGGTTAAAGTGATTGAATACAATGCCTTTTTAATTCAGGCATATTTGAATTCCGTTCTGGACTGAAGTGATGTTGAAGTCCCTTCAATTGTGTTAGCGAGCCTCGTTTCATTCATTTTTGAGGAATCCAATTGGTTGATGTCTTGCCATATGCAATCCTCCTTTGCAAACCAAACACAAATAATCAATTTTGAAAACTTTATCTTTGCCGTCATAGTTCTTGTTCTTCCTCCAAAAGTTGATGATGTATATTCATTCATTATCTGTAATTCCTGCTACAGCATCTTTAAACCAATACCTTGTCGTTGGAGCATCCACTTTTGTTTCGACTTCATTTTCAATTTTTTTTAAAATTTGGTCTTCAACCCCCTCGCCTTGTTCCATATCAAAACTCGTTTGAATGATGCCGTTTGGTTGAAACAGTACACGGGATTTTACTCAAAGTTGTTCTGAGCAGGCGTTTTTCTGCTTCTCCAATCTGCTACAACTCTGCGAACAAGTCACTTTATATCGTAATAATTTTAGCAGCTTAATTGTTTAATGATGATCCCTTGAGAGTGAAGTTGAAATTGCTGAAAGGGAAGTTAGTTCGCTATCGGGGAAGTTAAGATACCGAAGCTTTTGCGACTGCTACGAATTCATAGAGAAAGTATCCGCAGGAAACTCGTATATTATTAACTCTGATTGATTGCGACTGCACTAACGTTGACTGCGTGATCAACTTCTTCCATTATGTTTCCGTGTGTAGCAAAATTGAGCTTTCTGGTATATCTGTGAAAATCGCAATCTTTGACTGCATCTCCTTTTTCCTCTCATTCAAAACATAAGCCCGCTTTCTGAAAACAACATCCCAATCAGTGAAGTGCTAATTCTGGAGTAATGTACAGTCGTAAAACCCCAAAACTGCCTTACACTAGCACAAAGTTGTTTCTTCATTTTTTGAGGCTGCACTGACATTATATTCTTGTCCACCAATTTCCATACAAAATCAGATCAAGCAATTCCTTGCCCTTTTCAATTACTCAAAACTACAATTTTTATGAAGGAGTATTTGGTTGCTTCTGAAACGCAAGTACAACTTTTAAACTGATTGTATGTCTCCAATATGTTTGAGATCTTTGCTCTTTGCACGTTCGCAAAAACAGATAAAAAACCACCAAGTACCAATCAAGTTTGCAGTCTTGTGAGGCTTTATTTCTTCTCAATATATCTCCTTCTGTGCGTTCATAGTAACTTTCCGTGCTCTCCGTGTTCTAAATCTTTTGTACAGGAAGTTCTAGGCAACACAAAAATATTTCATAACTTTCAATCCTTGAGAATGAAAATAGTTGATTTGCTTAGTAGCTGAATCTGCGAAGAGCTCATTTTTCATAATTATGAACCATGCGTTATTCCCCTGTGGTGAAAGTATGCTAGACCATTCAGATCACTAACACATGTATTAGTAAAAATTGCTTCTTCTCTTTTGTTTCAAAGTCCATAGTGGTAAATCAAACCAACTCTGAGAAAAACAATTTCAGGGCCTGATGAACGATTGCTTGATCATATTTAACGTAATTAAATACAATGTTTATTTGTTTCGGGCAAATTGTGAAATACGTTCTGGACTGAACTGATGTTCAAGTCCTTTCAATTGTGTTAATGAGACTTATTTCAATTAGTTTTGAAAAATCCAATTGTTGGGTGACTTGTCATAAGCATTCCATCTTTGCAAACGTATATAATCAATTTTGAAAAGTTTTTCTTCGCAATGAGCAGCATAGTTCTCGTTCTTCCTCACAAATTGATGATATATCGTCATTCTTTATCTGCATTTCCTGCTCAAGCCACTTTGCACCAATACCTTGTCCTTGGAGCATCCACTTTTGTTTCGACTTCATTTTCAATTTTTTATTTGTTCTTCAACCCCCTCGCCTCGTTCCAGTTTAAAGCTGCAGTTTGAATGATGCCGTTTGATTGATGCAGTACTCGGGATTTTACTCGAAGTTGTTCTAAGCAGTCATTTGTCTGCTTCTCTAAATTGCTGCAACTCTGCGAACAAGTCACTTTGCTTTGAAGTTTTTGTAGCAGCTTAATTGTTTTCTGATGGTCTCCTGAGAAAATTTTTAGATTCCTTTCACCCATTTATGGTTCTGGTGAGCTCTTGGTTTTGATTTCATTGTGCAATTTGTCGAAAACATTGAACAACAGTTTGCACTCCATTGTGCGGATCTGCAGATCAAAGCTGAACTCCTACTTACTACAGGGAAAATTTTGCATTGTCCAGTACGCTTAAGCGGTTTCAAAACATCCAGCTAAAACCTTTTAACATTTTGATAATATTTTAGCGGTTTATTCACTGTAGTTTTATTCGTGAAATAAAAAGTTCATTTTTTGCTACGCATAAGCGTTCTAATATCAAATTATATGAACTTGGCCTCATTTCACACAAAACGTAATCTGGTATGTAACCAATTTCAATCCGAAGACCAAGATATGTGTCTAAGACTTATTTATACGAAAACATTTAATCCTACAATTAAAAAAGTTTTCATCTCTCTACTCGGGAGTTGAAATACGGTAAGTTGAGGATAATTGGAATGCAGCTGAATTAATTTGTAGATACCAAATGGCTGATCAAATAACTTGATTAACTAGAACATTTTAAAAACCGAACAAATAAACAATTTGCCGTTTAAGAATATCGACGGACCGGAGTATATTAAACATTAGCTATTGATCAATTCTGTTTAATTTTTGCAACCATTTTGATAAATTATCTTAAATGAAAGACAGATTTTGTCGAACCGAAATGGTTCGGAGTCATAGCATCCAAATTGTTTAATTCACAAATGACGTTTGCTAATAGTCTTACATTCAATATCACCTCCACAAGACAATCTGTGGTTTCTCAGTTAGTAGTTGTCTCATTATTTGAAATTAACACAAAATCCAATATGAAATAGTGTATATGTCGTTCATATGTTATATATATATATATATATATATATATATAATATGTGTGCGTGTGTGTGTGTGTGTGTGTGTGTGTGTGTGTGTGTGTGTGTGTGTGTGTGTGTGTGTGTGTGTGTGTGGTGAAGCCATTAAATCCCTCCACTTGTCACTAAGAGCAACAAAAATGTTCAATTGCGCAATTTTTCAGAACCAATGGGAACGAACTACCATTAACCTTGTTATTTGAAAAGAAAACAAAAAAATTCCTTTAAAATGTACAAATATAAAAAAAAAACCTCAAACATGTTATCAAATTTCGTAGTAACAGTGGTAGCAAAGCCAAAAAACAATTAATTAAAACAAAAACTAGCTCACTAGAAACGGGTTGTGACTGTCTTTACACAGGCTAAGCTATAAATCCCTCCAAAAACAGTTTAAAAAATGGCGAAGCTCAAAAATCCAAATTTCTTCTTTGGAAACAAACTTTTCAAGACTCATAACAGATATTAGATTTAAAATTTCAACAAGAAGAGACCGATTAAGATGCAACACCTCAGAAAGCCGATTGGGCCGATCATTAATGATACATTGATTGGGCCGAATAAGTTGCTGGACTGAAAAAAGTATTAAAAAAAGAATGCAAAACATAAGAAATCCACAAAATTTACGAAAACAATTGGCCATCAGCATAGAAAACCGCGAGTTTTACTCTGAGACCATAAAAATGGTCGTTGGGTCTCATATTTTCATAAGAAGTATCTGTCAATAAAAGTGCCCAGAATTGAAATTCTTGTCAGTAATATGCACAAAAACCTATAAAGGTGGAAATATTTCTTTAAAAAGCGGCGCCCTAGTAAAATCTTAAAGATTTTTTACCGTAAAGATGCATGGTGAGATCAATATTATTAACCTTGATACTGCTGTGCGGCTACAAAAACAGTGATCAAATGGTTGCAAAATAGATCAAATTTTTTCAGTATATCAAAAATAAATAAGGCATTTCGTTTAATTATCGAGATAAAATTTGCGAAAATCGGGCTACATTATAATTTAAGAAGACTTTTAAAGCCAGCGGGAGCGCAACTAGCTCTCTTTTTAAGCTCAGATCTAACAACTCAGCAAGCCCCCT
>NW_027451764.1:0-15467 GCF_964194025.1 Convolutriloba macropyga
CACTCTTGGCCAGGCGAAACACATTCTAGCTATTGCTAATCAGACTGAACAGACTCTTGGCCAAATAATTGGCCAGACCCTTTAAACTTGTAGGAACATTCGAATATAAATTATTATTTTTTTTTAAATTGTTTTAATGGCTATCAAATATCGGCAGGTTTTAGATCACGTTTTTTGTTCATAGGACTGGTTCATTGCTTTGGGTGCACTTATAGGCTTTTGGCTATTGGCCAGAACCAAAAGACCAAAAGTTTTCTATGGCCTAGACCGAACAGACCGAAACTTGGCATTGGTCAGACGGAAGGCGTGACCAAAACTTGTTCCAGAAAATTGAGTTAAGTCGCATCAGACCACCTCTCCGCACCGCAGTTCACTTTCTCGCCAATATCCGTATTTGATCGCGGACCTCATCATGTGTAGTTTTAATTTCAAAAATTTAATAACCCTTTGGTCCCGGCTGTTGAATTTTCCTAAGGACACAATTAGATACATAGCAATGAGTGAGCATCCGATGGCCAGGTACCGCATATCGTTGAGCTCGGCGGCCTTTCTGACGTCATCCTGACTGCGTTCAGCTGAACAGTACACTTCTAGTCCACCGTTACTGAATTGCCGGCAAATTTCCAAGAAGTTTGCTTCCCATTCCATTACTTCACGCTACAGAAAAAAAATAGTCAGCGCATGATGGGGTAACAGGTCACGGTCAAGACAATCATCAATCATCAGAGCTTACAGGGGGGGGGGGGGGGGGGGGAGGGAGGGGGCAGAGATCTTTACTCAAACTCTAGACAGCCTACTGTGGTAAGATAACGAAACTTTTTGATTATTTGGTAAGATAACTTTGAGCGTGTCCGGGTCAAGTACAGTCTCTAAACCCCCCCTCTCCCAACTCTCCATCATTTAAGTGAACAGTTTGGCTTGGTTGGGCAAAAAGGTGTAAGAATGGGGCTTTTTGTCTGGATATGGTAAAAAAAATGTGGAACTTTTGCATTTGTGCCCCCCCCCCATACACGCATGCACGAACGCACGCAGGCACACACACACACACACAACTCTCTCTCTCTCTCTCTCACACACACAAACACGCACACAGAGCAGAGCCTATTGGGTACATATTTTTTGTACGCATCAGACGCACGGTCATATTTTTACATTATGATGTACAATGTAGGCACGTGCTTTTTAACTAAGGGGGGGGGGGGGCATAACGCAGTTTGGGGGTGTGGGGCACAAGTGGAAATGATCCAAAGTTGTAGAAGTGGGTCTTGGAGGAATTTAAAGAACTGCATCCCTGACCATAATTGGGGCAAGATTGAGGTGCAATGGGTTGAAATGGATGACCTTTACGGATATGAAACCCCTTTAACCCAAATGTTAAGAGTTGGCTTCTGATAAGAGGACTTACGAGTGACTGCTTGATGTCAAGCTGCCAAATTTGGTTAATGTAAGAGTGGGGTGGTTATTTACTTTGTCCAGATCTAAGAGTGCGGATGACAGGGGGGGGGGGATAGGTGGTAAATTTATAAGGTCTTTCCCATGATAGGCCCCCTTAGTGGTCAGATGACCTATAACACCCAGTCATGGTAAACAGATTTGGGAGGGGGGGGGGGGTGGGGTGGGAATTTGGATTGACTTAATAAAAATTATAAAACTAACAAAAATAATAGTTATAATGTCTTGTAGTATGAAGTGTAATGGCTAATCACTTCGAATGTGAAGTGCCAAGATATTAATGGGTATTTCAATCACGGGGGAGCAACTACCATTGGGGAGGGATTTCCTCTGCATCTTTTTCATTAGTGCAACCCCCCCCCCCCCGGTAGCAATAAAAAAAACAAAATTTGAAGCAGATTCTAACTTCAGCGTTGTTCAGATTTTGATACGTTTTGATGAAATAATTGAGAGATAACGATTTTGCTCGATCAATTGTACCGTCACCGTCTGCATCAATTGAACCTCCAATCAACAGTCCCACATCAATAGCCGCCTTTGTCACGGTACTAAAATACAAAACCTCAATTTTTTGTGAATCATTACGGACCCAATGTACGAAAAAGCGAATATACTTACTCTATTGTGACGCGCATTTTTGCAACCCATGTTTCAAGATTGGATTTGTAAGTTTATATGGAAACGAGTTACACTAGGCTACACTCGGGGTTCAAATTTGACTTACAAAATTGAGTAAAACTTGATATTATATGCCCACTCACTTTTCACAAAACTTGGGACAATCGTCACAAAGCTAGCTTGAAAATGGTACAATCGTCACTAATTTCCGCACTACAAGTCACTAGATTCCACTCTAAAATGAACTCTTTGCTAACAAATAAGTGTCAATTAGAACAAAAGGAAAGCACAGTTAGTGACTACGCAATTTCCCTGTCGATAATAATTGCGGATCAAGAGAGCAGTTACAATTTTTGCAATTACTTATACCATTTTGACAACAAAAATGATATCTGTCGATTGCGTTGTCTTACAGATATTCTATCTGTACTGAATTGTGATTTTGCTAGGCGAAAATTAATTCTGTTCTGTGCTAGAAATTGAGTGATTTCGCTGTGCGAAATCGCCTATAATTATGCTTATTGAAACTTGGTAAAATCGAGACAAATTTTATGCGGTTTTCGCTCTGCGAATACAAGCGTCACTTTAGAATTAACGATTTGCAGAGCATCAAAAGTCTAGAAATTCGGAGCAGCTTGATTTACGCTAAATAGCGGATCAAAAGTTAGTGAGAAAAAGATTCAACTGAAAATCGATTTAAACTGAAGAAGCATGAAGAATGAACTTAAAACAGAATTAGATCATCAATTTGATCAAGCACTAAAGTTATGAACAGAAACAAGTTAGGAAATTGCTGCAAACGAACAGGAAGTCGTCTGCATGCACAGACTATGAATCATAACAACAAATTTGAAAGGATTTGAATAACTAAAAATGATCTTCAAACATGAAATGAAAGAAAAAAATATTTTACAGCACACACTGAACCAATTTAAATTAAGAAGAATTTTAAAATATAGTGCCACAAATCTACAATATGAAATGTACCATGTAATACATTCCCCCTTGGCCAAATAAACAAAAGTACAGTTTTGTTTTTATTTTTAAACTAATAAGATATGCACTGGTTATTATAAATAGTAAAACGTGTATTTTAACAAGTTTGCAGAATAAAATCTTTTAAACAGATTCCAAAACCGTTGGGCAGTTGGTCTCGATCACAGTCATATTTGTCTCTTCGTAATTGGGAGAAACATAGTACTGTGTGGGATAGGGCGCATCTTTTGATCATGTTCCTAACTGTAGGCTTGTAGGGGTCCTTCCGGATTTTGCTACGCAGTTTTTTGAATTATAGAGATAACTCTTATGTTTCCGATTTGTTTTTGTTTTGTCAGCAGTCAAAGTTCTTGACGGGTTGAAGTTTTTTGCAGAGAGAAGATGGAGATTTTTTGAGGGGATAGAGTTTTTTGCAGAGACAGTTGGGTGGGCATGTTTGCATCGAATTCATGGATTCGTGAGACTCAGTAATTAAGCGTGATGTACGTTTTCTTTTGCTGGTGGATTTTTGGTTGATGTTGGCTGTTGTCTTTCGTTTGGTCTTCGTGGGGCTATGTACTGATTTATTCTGCGATTCTGGATGTAGATTGCGTAGGTGGATTTTGCGGCGCAGGTGCAAATAACAACTTTGTCTTGCAAGGCATTCGAATTCCCAGAGCGCGGGACACTTTCAAATTAACTGAAAAAACGCACCTCGAATTGTCCGTATGTCGGCGGAACTTGAGTTTCTTGCTATCCTCTATCTGTTTTTCATCTCGAACATGTTTTTGAGTCAATTCCTCGGTTGTTTCATCCGTGGGTGGCTTGGGCCTTCGGTCTGCGTACTCTTAGAGGTCCGTTTGCCGTTCGGCTTCGGTCTCGAATTCAACTAAATTCGAGTTTTGGATAGTAATTTAACTTTTGCCCGGTTAATTAATAATCTATTTACGACTGTCGGTTTTAATTACTCCGAATCCAGGAGCTAAGACATGATACAGCTCATCCAGGCTCTTTTCCTATCTTTTTTTTCGTAATTTTATTTTTTGCGAACTTTAATGACAGGTAAGCTTCAGTTCGGGGAACAAGGGGCCGATTTCAGGATGTTTTTTGACTTAAGATTTTTTTGCCGTGTCATGTTTGCGTCTTTTTAATGCCTCATGTGTTCGGTTGTTTCGCCTTTTCTCGAGTTTAAGGAGGTTCCTGTTTCATCCTTCCAGTGGTCTTCAGAAATGAGCAGGTCCAATCGAACTGTTTCTAGATTTAAATATTTACTTTGAAATGGATCATATGTCTGTTTTTTTTTAACTGGTTCTGTAGTTATTTTACTAAGGGCAGTTATAGTGTCAAGAACGAGCTTCATGCAGCGAAAGATTAGTTGTCTTCCGATGACATAATCGCAGTTGAAATTTTATCGAATTTATTGAGACCTTTAGTTTAAAGTGATTTTGCGCCTGCAATTTAAAAACATGCTAGACGGCTTTTTTTAATTTAATTTGAATTAGCCTTTCAACTAAGCCTATTGCTCTGTGATTGTGCATTGGAGCTTCGATGAGCTGTATGTTATTTTGATTACAAAGTGCTTTGATTTACTGACCGATGTGAGACTTAGCTTAATCTAATCTTATTGTGCGTGGTATAACACCCAATAAAACATCCCGAAAAAAACTTTAGAAAATTCTGTGTATTCGCATTATCGAATACTTCGGCCAATGGAAATTTTTAAAAAAACAGTCAAAATTTTCAAGGAATATACTTCTTGGTCTCTTTCGTTGTAAATATAACAACCAAAAACTATCTGAATTTCTTCATTAGGAACTCTACATAACTTTAAAGTTGCCTATTTTCTAGAAGGAATACAAGATTTTAAATTTTTACCTGGTTTCACACAGAAATTATACTCTGCCGTTTTAGACAGCAGATTGCGGTGCAAATATATTGGTCTTGCTCAAGCTCCCTGGATGCGTTGTGTGTATTGCTTCAAAATACGCGTCCTTTATGGAGTTGGGTATTGGAATTTTGTGATTGACACGGACACAGCCAGTCACCACTAGGAGATCATGCCAGTGACTGTTGAAGTAGGGGGAGATTTGGCGAAATCTCTCCTCGTTGTCAGTATTGATGCAGTCGCTAATTTCTTTCGTTATAGCGCTTTTCGAGGTTAAACGGGCATATGTCGTATCGGTGCCAAGTGTAGATAGTGTGGTTGTAGTTTGCGGAGCGTTTGAAGCTCACGTCTCGAAGGCAAATCTCACTTTTGAAGATGTTGTTGACGAATATTCTCAAATGTTTTGTTGTCTGAGTTTGACATTATTAAAACTGTTTAAAATTATTTTGCAATATTTTGAAAGATTGAATTAATTGGAGGTAACTGAATTGTAGAGTGGTTAGAGGCACAAAGCAAGTTTGAAACATTTTCGTGTTGCTAAGGGTTGTAGAATTACAGTGATTGGAACTTATTTTGCTAACTATGTGGCTAATAATGCTGTTTTTGGAATACTCGTACTTTCGCGCCGCGAACTCGCTATATGTTTTGCAGCTGGTTGTGAAACTAATTGCGTTTAAAGCTTTCCTTGTACCGCGAAACCCATATATTTTTGGGTATAGAGAAAAAAGCGTTTCGCACTGCTTCTGATTGCTTCCAATTTAGCAACAATGAATTGCTCACCACAAATTTATATTTTAGCGGCTTCTTTTTGCGGTTCGCGCAAAATATAATCCACCAAACCCATTTTCGAGCTGGGAGGTGATCGATTGTTAAACCAAAAGGAAGTAGTTCATCGAGTCATCTTATGAAACGACCATTATACAACCTATTTGCTCTTTTTTCGCGGATAATAGAAAGTTTAGCTTTATGCTCACTGATAACGATAAAAATTTTCACCATAAAGATATTGTTCAAAATGTTCGATACATCAAACTACGCCGAATCAGTCAAGTTCGTTAATACTATATATCTTTCCTCAAGTCTCTTGAGGGAATGGGAGGTGAATGCGAAAGTTTGCCAGGTATCAGGGGTACCTTGTCATAAGGCGCAGCCGAGTCCTTTTCTTGAAGCGTCCCATTTTATACGTGTCTCTAGGTTTGAATTAAAGTGTCTTTTTTCGGTAGATTCAGCTATTGTTGCTTTAATTTAGTTGAAATGTTTTTCATGTTCTTCCTCCAGATAATTTTTGTGCTTTTTAATAATGGTCGTAAGGGGTGGCAAATTTGTGATAAAATTGGTATACTTTTACCAAGATGCTGAACAGAGCCGTATACAAGCTTAAATATTTAAAGTTTGTTGGTGAAGTGAGTTGTTGAGTTGCGGATGTTTTGTTTGTCAAAGGTGTTATTCCCAATTGGGTGATGAGCTGGCACAGCCATTCAATTTGGGTTTTTGCTCAATGATACTCTGCTAAATTGATTCTTAGAATTTTTAATCCAAGTTTAAGAGACATTTTGTTTCCAAAATTGCATGTGATTTTCGATTTGTCCTCTTCTTACAATTAAAATATCGTCAGGCAAACATAAGGTATTAGCTAGTCTTGTTAGCGTGCAGTCTATAGCTTTTTGAAATTCCGCTGGCATATCTGTTTATCGGTTTTGAAACGGTATGTGCCGTCATTTCTCCGCTTAATAAATCAAAAGTAGGGCCGTATCATCAGTTGGATATACGCATAATTTAAATCAAGCGTAATGAAATATGCTGTCTCTTGCGGCGCGCCTAATAGGGTTTTTGAAATCGTTTAAACTAAATGTCAATATTAGGCATTAGTTATTTGTTTTTGTGGATTGATTTACATAAAAAATTGAGTCCAGAGCTATTTTGATAGACTGATCCTTTTTCAATGTGATTACTATAGCTGAAATCAAAATTATTAATCTGAACAGATTGAGAGTTTTTTAATATGACTTTCAGTTTGCAGTTTTTTGAGTTCATTTTTAAGTTTTGGTTGTAGATGAATCACAAGGCAAGGTTTCTGCATGATTTTTATGCCCAACTGATCGAATAAGTCCTGACCGAGAATGGGTTCAAATTCATCTGCTACAACATTATTGTTAGCGCGCGGAATTTGCCAATGGTGAAATTCAATTGGCGTTTTCAATATTCCCAGAGTTTCCACTGTGTCGTTTGAAACAGACTTCAGTTCTAACAATTTTTCTACGACCATTTTGCTTGATTACATTTATACCTGATATGCTTCGCAAGTGACAAAATAATTGTGGTACATCCACTTCCAGAAATGAATAGCAAATTACATTTTTTATGGCCAATGGTAATGTTCACATTTTGCGGTGCAATTGCGTTTGAGTTTTTTTGTTGACTTGCAACATAATTGTCATCAAACAAATTATATTGAGTCGTACTATTCATTATAATCAAAGAAATTTTCCTTTTGACTTCTGAGTTAACTTTATTTATGTGATTTTTACGTTGTTAACTCGATTACCTTGTTGTGTAATTTTGTTTGTGTTTTGCCATTTTGAGAAATATCTTAGCGAAGTGATTGAGAAGACCACACTGACTACATTTGGTACCCATGGCCGCGCAAATCTTACGGTGGTTGGTTTTCGTATTCTGTCCAAAGTTTTTGCAGAGGTTATGGGTTCGCTGTTGAAGGTATTTCTGCCTCTTTGTTGGGTACGTGTATTCGCACCGCAAAATCGATTGACGTGTTCGACTACTGTTACGCCGCTAGTTTTGTTAGAAGAAATTCGTTTTTGATTTTGATGGCCCATTTCCATGATGGCTGCAATACTGAGAGCTCTCTTTGGTTGACTTTATCACGTAGTAGTTGGCGTTGTATATCATGATATAACGTCCTTATTATGAAGATGTTTGGTATTAAGTCCTCTTCACTGTTTTCAAATTTGCAAGTTTTGGCTAGCTCTTTCAGAGTGCAGTAAAATTGTTCAAAGATCTCATCTTTTTTCTGTTTTTGAAAAGAAATCGTAACATAAAGATCAATTGTTATGTTGCTGGTTCGGATGAAAGCTTTTTCTAGCAGTTCCTACAATTTGAGCGTTGTGAGATTGTAAATTTTGTCATGGGGAACTATTTGTCTTAGAAATTCCGTGTCTATTCTATAGTACAGAAGGCAGACACATTTCAAGTCACACAATGTCTACAGTCATTTTCCCCAAAGAACGCCTGTTTCTATACTTTTTGTTAAAATCGGTTCCACTGGAGTATGCGTTGTTTGTTGCGTTTATTTTTTTCTCTTGCAGTTGTTTCTGTAGCGTCGTCGATGGGTGCTTCATATTTGGTTTCAGGAGGAGGTCGAACCCGGGTAGGCTTTGACTCAAGAAGTGTATGTAATGTTATGTTTTCGCGTGCCTTTTTTGCAAGTTTTACCTCTATTCGCTTTTTTACCATCTGATCTTCAATTTGAATCTCAATATGAATCTTCAATTGTCCGTTCCCAAAATGGCTCAGCGGACAGGGATGTCTTTTGGATTCCCGATTGGAAAGTTGCCATAGTTTAGTTTTATTGAAAATTCGTTAAATCGAAACCAATTTTTTCGGCGAAAGTAATCGTCAGTTTAGAAGTAACGATTCGTTTAGCGAACGACTAGAATTTCAGAGTAGGTTGATTTAAGCTAATTTGCGGAGCGAACGTTAGAAGAGATTCAACTGAAAATTGAGTTAAATCGAAGAAGAGCGAAGATTGAAATTAAAACAGAAATTGGTCATCAATTTGATCATGAACTAGAGTTATGAACAAAAACAGGTTAGGGAATTCCGATATAGGAACAGGAATTCATCTGTATGAAGAGACCACGAACCTTAAAATCAAACTTAAAAGCGTTTTAACTATTAATAATCTTCAAATATGAACTGAATATGGTTTAAAATTTACAGGCTAAAATGAACCAAAATAAATTAAAAAGAATTTTAATAAATAGCGCCACAATTTTACATTATGAAATGTACCATGTATAATAGGAGTCAGAATTAGTTACAAATGAAATAGGTACAAAAAAACTCAGGTCATTCATGGTTTATCATACGTTTATCAGTGGATTCTCCCGACACATTTTCAAAATTTTGCAGAATAAATTAACCGGAGGTTTTTCTGGATTTTTCAGTTTTTTTATCGCCAGTACTTTTTGTTCATCAGATATTTACCAGGGCGTCTGGTGTGCAAATCAAAGAATTTGCCAGGGCGTCTGGGTTTGCAAAAAATATGCGCGCACTAAAAAGGAGAGACAAACTGAATATATCTAAACAATTTAGTATAATTTTTACGTAACTAAATTCCGTCGTTGAAAATGGCGTAGGGATTGCGAAAACTAATGACAGTTTTTTTATCGATTAGTTTCACAGAAAGCAAAAATTAATGGAATTTGTTTTTTTTCGGATACAAGTCACGCCTAATGATATCTCTTGTTATTTTCCTTCAGTATTAGAAATATAAATTATGTAACTCTGCTTGAAGTTTTGGCCAACGTCTGGCGTTTATCAAGATCAGAGTTGGGATATGATGACAGAAATTGATGTTGAATTGTGAAGTCATGAATCCTTGATGAAAACACAAAATGTGCACGTTTTAAAAAAATGACCTCGATTTTCTTGATAAGTTTATAGAAACGTTTGGCAGTTAGTCTTTTGGCACTGCAGACTTTCGGCATTTTCAAGTGTTCACCGGGTTATTTCAATAGCTTTTACAACCTGCTTTATGGATTATTGTCATTACATAGTGGATTATTTTGGACATTCTGGAGGCTTTAATTGCGCTATACATAATGAGCACAATATCTAATATAGAACGAAATTGCAACCAAGTTTTGGCTGGTCGAGCACATTTTCTAGTCATACAATGTCCCTTGTCGTTCGCCACAAAAAATGCCTGCTTCCATTAATTTGTTGACAATTGAGGCCTCACAGGAGTTTGAGTTGTTTTTTCCGTGTATTTCTCTCTCTTTAAGTTTGTTCTGGTGCATGGTCGATAGGTGCTTCATATTTGGCTTCAGGAGGAAGTCGAACTTGATTAGGCTTTGACTTCAGAAGTGTGTCTAGTGTTATCATTTCTTTCTGTGCTGAATTGTAGTTTTGCTAGGGGAAATTCAATTCTGTTTTGTGCTAGAGATTGAGTAATTGTGGGGTGCAAACTTGCGTATAATTTTGTTTATTAAAGTTTCCTTAAAGTGAGACAATTTTTTCTGCGATTAGAAGTGTCAATTTAGATTGAACGGTTCGCTTAGCAAAAGACTAGAAATTCAGAGCAGCTTCATTTAAGCTGATTTGCAGAGCAAAAATTTTTTAGAAAAAGATTCAACTGAAAATTGAATTAAATCCAAGAGGAGTGAAGATTGAATTTAATAAAGAATTTGATAATCAATTAGATCGTGCCCTAGATTTGTGAAAAAATTAGTTATGAAATTGCGGAAAAAAAGAACAGGAAGACATCTGCAAATACAAACTATACATCATGATATAGTTATGAACAAGAACAAATTAGGAAATTCCCATAAAGGAACAGGAATGCATCTGCATGTACAGACTATGAGTCTTAACAACAAATTTGAAAGGTTTGAAACTTTTAATAATGATCTTCAAACATGAACTGAAAGTTTTAAACTTTACAGGGCAAAATGAACCAAATTAGATTAAGAAGATCTTTAAAAATAGCTCAACAAATTTACATTATGAATTGTATTATGTATCACTTGGGTCTAAATTATTTCCAATTAAAATAGGGGCAAAAGGAATTAGGGTAATTACAAGTTCAAAATGATGGAAATGGGTTACAGTTATCAATGGATTGTCCTGACAAATTTTTAGCCTTTTCAACAATTCAGGTAACTGGAGATTTTTGGTGGTTTTTTCCCAAGTACTTGTCGTCCACGAGATACGGAACACGTGCCCTTTAGAGTAAACTCTTACGTAAAAGTTTTACCAGTGGGTGTGCAAATATTGTGCGCGTACTAAGGAGGGGGGACAAATTGAATAAGGTGTGTTGCTGCTGCTCAAGAATCTCAATGGAAACGAAAAATCACAGCCTGTTTCTCGAATTTTACTCAGAAAAAAAAATCAATGCTGCTCTCTTCTGATTGGTTAATCAAGTAAAGTGATATAGGTCATTGTTTACATAGTAAATGTCAAATTAATGCAATATTTAATTTTGTTTACATACGTAGGGATAGTAATCAAGTACCTCTAATGCCCTGAAGTGTACGGTAATTGACCTTTAATGAACAGCTAAAAAATAAAAAATTAAGCAATTAAGGTATTCAATAATAAACGCCAGAATATCAAAAAAAGCGTTTTTCGCACAAATAAGTGCTAATAGCCACACTTGTGGGCCTGACGCGATAACGTTCGTTTGGTCCATGAAAAGTTTAGACGTCAGCCGAACACTTTGCCATAACATAGGTTTCCTCAGAATTTCCCTTCACAACATTTGGGGGGGGGCGTGGACAAATGTTTGGTCCCAACTTGTAAAAGTCTTCGTTTTGACCATTTTTGAGTTTTAACAAATTCTAAGTTTTTTTTCACTTTCAAAAGTTAGCAGCTCTTCATGCGCCATTTGGACTCTAGCTCTTCCCTCAACAACGTCTTTTCCAGTAAAGATCTCAATGATCCGTCTCTGCCTGTACTCACTGCGTTTCACAGAGTCTTTTGACCACTTCGATCTCTGAATTCGAAGTGGAAGATATTCTCCCCATAACCGCCTTTTCCAGATAGTGTTGGCATATGATTGACCCTTTTTGAAGGATTTTTCCCGGGTCATAGAAGCTTTCGCTGGTTGGCATGAAGGTTGTACTAGCATTTTCTCCGTCAAGCAAGAAAACATTAGGTGTGAGTTCTGTCAAATCTTCAGGGCCGTCACTTACTGCTGTCAGGGGTCTTGCGTTAAGCGTTTGCTCTACAAGACACTTTATATTTCAAAGTACCTCGTCGTTGAGGCTTCTGTTGTCCAAGATTGCAATTAAGCCTTTCTGAAAATTTGAAATAGTCTCTCCCAGATTCCACTCCGGGACGGTTAAATTTCCAAACGATCTTTTTCAGTGCTAAGTCTATTTAAAAATCAGCTTTATCCAACTGGCTCCTGAATGCTTTCTGCTCGTTGGTTGCTCCAATGAAAATTGTTCAATTGTCACTGATGTAGCCAGGAGTAACAACGTCTTGTTATGAATCTTGTCATTGCAGTGGCTGTGCAACGTCGGTGTGTATTGCTCTGGTTGTAAGACAAGTGAAGAGACAGCACCATCTCTTTGAACTACGTCGAAGGAATTTGATTTCGAGGGGTCCAAAGTAGTCAACTCTGGTATAGGTGAATGGGAACACATGTTCGTCAAGTCCCTCTCGGGTAGATCTGACATTGGTGGATGAATTGTTGTGGCGTTTCTATACCGACATTTGACATTTCGCGGATTGATTTTATTTGACTCATTCTTAATCCATTGATCCAGTGCTCTTGCTCGAGCATGTTCCTCGCGTTTGGGTTTCCTCACTGTTCCTTCGTGTGGGTTCTTTCAAATTGTTCCATCTTATTCTATGAAGGGTGACTATTTGTCAGTGTTCAATGATTTTGAGATTTCTGTGCTATTTGTTACCGTTTTCGAAACATTCATTAAATTTTTGTCTTGAACAAGGCGAAGCAGAATTTGTTCTGCTTTGTGGATCTCCTCTGCTTTGAGAGGTTGCGTCTACTTCGCTTTGATCCTCATGCACTAGGCAATAAAATTTCCGTTTTGATTGAAGGCAATGAAGTTTCTAATTCGGTTGAAGGTACTGTATCTATTCCAGTCAAGTAGTTGATCCAATTTAGTTTCTATGGCTACTGTACTGGTAGCTTGCTCAGCTTCAACTTTGTTCACTCGGCACCACGGCGTTGGCCAGCTTTCTTCAACTGCCTGGAGCTCTGTCGGCATCACGGACTCCTTGAGGCCTTCTATGGACACTCTCTTGTGCCAATATCAGCAGGATTTTCAAAACCTTTGATTTGTCTCCTTTAATCCTTGAAGGAGTTTCCAACTATTTCTGCTGCCCTGTTGGCAACAAATTCTTGTTGTTCCTTGTTAGCTGATTGTAAACTAACCACCGTAACACCGTAGACGAATCAACCCATATATAGATTTTGTCAATTTCAACGTCATGTTCTCTCAATATCTGCCTCCTGAGACGAACTCCGTATACTGCGGCTCGAATTTGTAACTTCGGAATTGTCGTGTGTCTGATAGGTGCTAAGTGGAATGTCCCTATCACATAATTGAGTTTTGTTTTGTCTCATTACCTTGTCTTGCAAATATGCTATGATACACATTGCGTTTTCTGAAGCGTCTGTGAAAACGTGAAGTCTCAAGCATTCTCTAAGTAACTCGGTTTATCGACATCGTCCTTTTTTCTCTCAAATCAGTGCACCAATCACTGATTTAATTTTAGTGTAAGGCTGTCAACCCTATACCTCAAGCTTGTCCCGTCGTTCCCCAAATGCTTTTTTAGCGAAAACCACTTACTTATTGTGAAGGTTGGGTCGAATAATTGTCCCAAGTGGGTCGAACACAGCTGAGACAAAGGATAAGAAAATTCTCTGAGTTATTTTTGCCCGAACTTCCTCCTCAGTTCCAAGGCAGACTACGAGACTGTCCAAGTCATTTACAGTTCAAGAAATGATGATCATTGTGGCTGGGCCTCAAAAATTTTCACAACTTTTGGTGAGCTCTCTGGCTCTGGGTTTTGCGACTAGGCTTCATTTCACTCGATATCCATTTCGTCGAATTGAATCAACATTTGCGAAGGAGATTTGGCCCTTCTGTTAGATTTTGATTGCTTCTTGATGTGTTCTGACTGTCTTTAAAAAAATGTTTGTGTATGAGTTTTGCTGAACCGATCTGAGGAGGCTTCCTTCGTCTTTCGTGTTATCCTTTGCCACTTGATGCAAAGCGGATGTCGCACAAGTCGGCGAGTTTTTCGCCCAAAAACGTGTCGTGAATATCCGTACATTTCTGTCCTTTGCTCTGGAGCTTCTCGCCAGTGAAATTGTAAGCATCAATTGTCATCGCGTTGGAGAGCAACTTGAAAAAACATTTCTTCTATGTCGGCTTAGAGCGCTAATTGGTGTTCCTGGAAGCAAAAAATCAATCCAATCAGACATTGAAGCAGGTGTGGCCCAGATAGAAGTTGTCGTTGAGGGCTATGCATCGATACCTTGCTGCTGCGTTGCACAATCTTCTGACTTTCGCGGGTTTATGCGGAATGATGAAAGGGTGATGTGGCAATTACCATTGAAGCTTGTCTCTGGTTTCGTTCAGTTCAAATTGTTCAACTTTGCGGACATAACCAGATTGACGTCAGTGTCAATGGTTTCCTGATAACGCTTTCGTAACGTATCATATTTCTCTGGGGGTCGCTCTAGTGGCTTGGGTTGCTCCAAAGCAGAGTAGAAATTATTTGGTGACTTCACTTCATCTTCTCTCACAGAAGTCCGACTTCGTATCTTTCACCGGTGAAGCAAGTCCCTTGCTCCAATTTCTTGATCGCTGTCTGTACATTCTTTGAATAACCGGTGACGTCTCAGTTGGATGCGTAGGAATTGAGGTCCCGTCACTTTCTCATTTGGCTTGCTAACTTGTCCACTGATAATGCGGTTGCTGCTTTAGCAAGGGTTGCTGCGTGTTTCGCTGCATCCTATTTGCGATTTCACTGCCCGCGGTGCAGTTTTATCGTCTGACTTCCTGAATTCTAATGGTTGATGAATGTCGCAGCAGTCTTGTCCAAGGATTACTTTAATTTTGTTTAGATTGTAGCTCTGATTTGTCAAATTCCTCAAATGTGGGTAGCGAGCTTTCAACCCTTGCATATCTACAATCTGGTCACCCAACTTCAGTTATTCATGAACATAAAATTGCATTTTTTTCAATGGTCGAGACGTCTTTTGTGCTGTAACCCCTCTCGGCACAACTTCCGTCTTGACATCTTGCTTGCAACTCACCGGAAAAAATAAAGTAATGTAGATTTATTGTGCATGTCAAAGAGTAACTGATTTTTTAAACTTTTAGCAGAACCAATTGATAAAGTTGAGTTTTTTTTTAAAAAAAGAAAAAAAATACAAAGAGATCACGGACGTTTCAGAGGATCAACTGGAAACTAAGACAACTTAATTTTAGTTCGCATGATGAATAACAGATGGATTAAAGCAAAAATGGACGACGTCTAATCAGAAGTAAGATCTCTTCTCTGTTATAAAATGGGCTACTAGAAACTTGTCATCAAAAAATTTTATCAGAGTCCAGTTGTCAATGCTAAAAATGTCCTGATGAGTGTAAAAATTGAAGTAAGTGCATTGAATGGTTGAAGGAATTGCAAAAGATGTTGAGTGTGAAGCAAATAAAATGTTCACCGCTAAAAATAGCACCTCTTAGTTTGCTTACTGGTTTCAAAGGACGAAGCAAAACATTTTGGGATAAATTTAGTAACACTTGCGGTTTATAGCGCT
>NW_027451765.1:0-24392 GCF_964194025.1 Convolutriloba macropyga
CTTTGGAAAACTAAAAAAAATTGCAGAAAATTGGGGACTCTGAATATACGGTCATCCGAGATCTCCTCAATTTTTCAGGACAGCTAAATGCTCTCAGAATAGTGAAAAATAGCCCTCAACAAAAAATGAACAACAACCAACTCAAAATGTAATGAAGAAAAATAAATGTAGATCTAGAGAGTTGTTTTTTCTCAATGGCTGTGGAGTTATGGGTTGTTCGATCCTCAATTTGTGAGATTTCAGAATCAAATGGATTGAAGAACGAATGGATTGAATCAGATGCATTTCTGTACCCTCTTTAACAACATTGTGAACATAAATATCAACAACAACAACAACAACTCCATAGAAAATATTAAGAAGGACAGCAATTTAAACAGTGGGACCAACAACCACAGCAATAAACGACAGCAAGAATCGACAATATCAACAAATAAGCATCAACATCAGCAACTACCAGTATCAAAACAAAAACAACAAAACAAACAACAACAACAAAAGTGGCAATATCAATCACTAGTATAACCAAAGCACAGACGATGACAAAATAAGAACAATAGAATTAAGCATTTCATTGAACAAATTGATAAGTGGATGCAGACCTAAAAATATGTTTGAGTAAACTCCTTTTGAGTAAAGCTTGATAAAAATGATCTTAAAAGTTGAGAGAAGAAGAAGGTTTTCCTAACAAGGAAACAATAGTTGAATCGTTATCATATAACATAAGGAAAAGAAAGAACCACGGTGTCACGACCCAGCCGATTAAAACGCTCGATAAGGAACATCCTGTCACAAGAACAAAAATTCTATTTTGATGACAATAGATTCGCTTCGAGAGCTGTTGAAAACTGGCAAGACAGAATCCGACAAAAATACCTAATTAAGATGTTGCCATTTTTTTACTTATTGCGTTTTTTGTTCCATGATTTACAATTTGGTTTAGCGCAGAATTCCTTGAACAACTCAGCGACATTTCGCTTGCAACCTCTAGGCTGTCAGCAAACTACAGCAAAAAGTTTTGACTAACATCAGGTAACAACAGCCATTTTCTAGTTTATTTTCATTCCGCTTTTATCTGCCATTTGTCCTGCTAACCTATTATAGATAAAAAATTTTGTGTTTAATTTTTTAAATACATCAATTAAGTTCAATTTAAGGTATAGAATTTAATCAGTTATCAATAATATAATAATTCAACAAAGTTGTGGAAAGATGTAGAACGATCAGAAATGATCCACTTTTTGTAATTTTTCCTGACTGAAATCAGTTGAAAACAAAATTGGCGTATCAGTCCTTCAATTTGATTCTCTGCAAAAAAATTTTTTGTTCGTTTTTCGGAGACTTGAAGACAAGTCAATGAATTATCAGTTTTCAAACTTGCTTCAAATTTTTCTGAAATAAGTTTTATTTAGAACCCAATTACGCGTAAGTGAACGAAAAGATAAGAATTTTACGTATGATTAGACGCTGCGGGGAGAATTTTCGAAAAATATTTTAATCCCGTTTTTTTACGTTAAAAGTATAAAGAAGAAACTCAACCATAAATTGTGAACCATGAACTCAAGTTCCTATGGAGACAAATGCCAATAAACTATTAACGTTAATAAATTGAGCCTAAATTTGGAAGATATAGTTGCTCAGCACAACACAGTATGACTTAAAATTTTCCAAATGGAAAAAAGCTGGAATTCGCAATCGCATTTTTGGATATGTATCTGCTTAAATAGATTCTTCCTTAGTTTAAAATTAATGCAAAATTTGCAATTTTTTATAAACTAAATAGGAAACTTTGTAAAATAATGCATTATTTTTGCAAATATTGCAAATTTGTTTAATTTTCTTGCTTCCGTATAAGCTGCATAATGTTACATATAACTCTTTAATGTGTATTTTACTTGTTTTAACTTGACTTCGAATCTCTGAGCCGTAGTATAGAAAATGATTAACCTTTTTTTCAGGGAAAGCTCCACCGGAACGAACTCGGCCGATTCTTTGAATCTTTTGCAAACTTTACATTTGCAAACTTTTGCAAATTTTGGCGGCCCTGGGAAAAGAAAATTTGCAAATATTTGCAAACTTGTCATTGTTGAGCAATAGTTGCAAGTTTGATATTAGTTTTGAACTAAAGTTTTCCAGCAACTAGGCGAAAGACATCTAACAAAGAAGGCGTAATTACTTCCTTTTAACAGAATTCGATTACAGTTTAGTGAAAAGAGAAAAAATGATAAGAGCCATAAAAAGTCACATTCATTTTCGCTATTTTTTTGTTGAATTTCATTCATATAAATAGATAAAATATAACCAGATTGATAATTATGTACACGTTTTCCAGTAGACAAAATGTACTCAACTAAATCGACACACATAATAATAAATTTGAGGAGATTTTAATAGATGTTAAATTCTCAAGATACCATGTTTGAGTTGAATGAATGTGAATGGTGGAGAAACCGTTGAAATTGGAGAATTATATTTTTGACGATTCTTTATTCTATAAAAACTCTGTGGCAAAAACATTCTCTTATAAACAATTTAACAATATTAATTTGTTAGAAAACGTCTTGGACGAAAGAAAGCACATGCAAATAGGTGCAAATTTTAGATAAAGAACGACGATCACCAATTTGTTTAAATGATATATCGACAGCCACAAAAGAGATACGACCAGAACAAGCAAAAAAGTTTATCATTGCTCTTGTTAATGGGAAAACTTGTCCTTCCTACTCTCTTTGGTATAAGTTTTGAGGTGTATGATGTAAAAACCAACATTCAATATGCGGTAACTTTATCTAAAACAAAAATATAACATTCAAGAAAAACAAGAATGTCAACCGAACTAGATCATGAAGGATCCCTATTACATGGAAGACATTTCGAATCAAGCTTGAAAAAAGGATTGACCTTGAAATCTTTTAGTTGTATTTCTCTGACTTCGTCCAATTGTTAATTTTCATTGAAGATCTGAGATAATTCAAGCTCCATTTATCTGCCTAATGATTTTTGAAAAACCCAACTTGTCTCCTTGTCTCGCTTAGACAAAAAAATGATAATGTTTCGGCATGGTATTCATTTTCTAGATCCCGGGTCGAGCTTTTTGGGTGAATTATTGTGAGAAATGCGGTGAATGCGGTGAATTTGCATACGAAATGTAGTTATTGCGGTGAAAGCGGTGAAAAAAATATTTCTTGGCTCTCCATCGCATTTGTTACAAAAATTCACCGCTAAATTCACCGCATTTCTTACAAAAAATTCACCGCATTGTCTTTCCAACGTTTATTGAATCTGATTTAAATTCAAAAGTAATATCGTAGAGGTATGTAACAGTTGCAACAGTGGACTAAAAAGTTGACGACAAAAATGCTGTTCTGCTTTAATTTTCTTACATAGAATGCTCATTGAATGTTGTTGAAGAGTATTCAATAAATTTGTATTAAAAATGTGGTTATTTGAGGAAAATATGAAAAATAGTTTTGATCTGAGTTTTTCCACAATGTTTTCAGACCCTCTCCTCTGACCAAACCCTTCTTCCACCATTGTCCATTCCTGCTACCATAGCCCGGTAATGGGTTTATGATAGCCCCATTGACAGGAACCAAAATGAAGCAGCTATAAAAATTTGCTGACAAAATGCATTTTTGCCAATTTTCACATTTTCATCGGTTTTAGAAATTTCTCGCAAATACAAAAAATGCATAATTTAAACATTTTTTAACCTGCTTCATTGGGTCCCCTTTCTCTGGGCTGTCACATACACATTTTACTTAATCTAGTTGCACCATCAGTTAAAAGACACTTCTGAGACCAATAGTTGCAAATTAGCTGCAGTCTGCTCGAGAGGTCATTACGTGGCCAATGTCCAAAAAGGCAATTTTGAATCAATTTTGCGTTTTGTGGAAATAAAACCAATTTTAGCATTTAAATAGTTCAAAATTTTGTTGCCCAAATATTGTTAGTAATAACTTGAGTCCAAATTCAAAGGTTTAATTGTTTTTGTGAGCAGTTCCCCTGTGTCGAATTTTTACCCCAAAAAATATGTAAGATTAGGGGGTGATCGGGCGAACTTTTAGCCAATTTCCCTCAAAACTCTTACAACGTATTGAGGTATAATGGGGCAATTCGATATAAGAAGGGGGTAATGTGGGTAAAAGGGGGCTAAAATGATTCAAGTTTAGGTGGGTTATATTGGGGGGGGGGGGGGGGGTGGAGACGATGTTTTTAATATGAATTGAATCGTTTGTTATCTGAGTGTCACAGTCTGCTGTGGAGGTAAACCTTAAAATTGATCAGCCGTTCAATATGACAATAATTGATAAGCGATCATTTATAACCCTGAGCAAAACGTAAGCTGGTTTTGGTTGAAAAGTTTGGGGGGTAAAATCTAACATTCTCCCTTGCTACCCATTGCCTTTATTACCCCCTTATCTTACATCGTTTATCCCCAAAAGTTACCCACTACTCTTGCATCGTTTTTTTTTTTTGGGGGGGGGGGTGATTTTTGGGGGCTAAAATCTCACAATAACCCCCCTACCCCACTTTACCCTATCTTACATCGTACCCCCCCCCCCCCCCCCCCCCCCCATAAAATTACCTCCCCCCAAACTTACATCTCTTTGAGGGGTAATTTTTTTAGGGGGTAAAATCTAAAAATTTTCCCCATTACCCCCATTACTCACTTAATCTTACATTGTCTTACCCCCATAGACCAATACCCCCTACTCTTATATCAGTTTGTGGGTAATCAGTGGGGTAAACTCGACAAGGTCTATGGGCATTCAAAATTAATCCGCATTTAGTATCGAGATGGAAGTTTCTGAAATTGATCACCAATTAGGTTTTCATTCATTTGGGTGATTAGATACAGTACTCGCGAGAAAGGGGCAATTTCAAGCAAAATTTGATTAAAATAGCCTACTGTCACTAGTTTCCACACACACTTATAACTCTTATCTTATAAAATAGGTCGTGAAAAAGCCCGACAAAATCCAGAACTAATACTCGATTTTTCTGATTTTGACCACGTAATGTTAATCAATATGCGGTGATCAATATGCCCGGATCCGTGGTCACTTGGGTCGAAATCGTCAACCCAAAGATCGTGCACTCATGGTCAGTGCTGGCTTGCAGTCATGCTTCATTTATGGTTTAATCACTACAACCCGCTTATAATGTTAACTAATTGAATACAAAATAAACTTCACGTCACAAAATAGGGAACATAAATTGGTTGAAACATGTATAGCGTAGGATAAATAAAACATTATTTTTCCAGATTTTCCCATTACTTGTATTTTTGTTCCAAGGTCAACCCCCCCCCCCCCCCCCCCCCACCAGTTATCGTACAGATGAGGTATTTTAGATGGGCAAATTACAATGGAAAAGGAGTTTTATTTGGGAAAATCAGTTTCTGCGCTATGAATCGAAGAAGTTCAAATACAGAAAAATGCCTCCTAATACAAGGCATGTAACACAAACAGCGCCGCCAAACAGCACCAAAAATTTCTTGTCTGGCAGCTTGCACGAAATCATTTCTTCGAGAAAATTGGGTGTCGCGAGTAGACCAATATTGATTCCAGCTTGACCGATGACTTGCTCCGACATTGAGCGAGATCGGAACTCATCTTCGTCATCTATTCGGAATTCCTTTTCCGGACTTTCAGGAACTGCATCAGTTGTCGGGTTCTCAACAATCGAGATTTTTCTTTCTCGTTTAATTTGCGCAATTGTGTCTTCGTTTTCGTGTTCGGGTTGTTTTACAGCTAATTTTCGTTTGTTTTCCATGATAATTGACAGCTGATTTTAACAATAAAAACAAAAGGTGAAAACTTTGTAATTAGTGCGTCAAAAAGCAGAAAATATTTTTAGATTTTTTGATCAGCGCAGATTACAATGTTCTCAGCAGTTGATCAATATTTCTTTTTATACCTCGCTTTGGTTGAAGTTTAAAATGTCGAGCAGTTTTATCACATGTAAATATCGTAAAAGTAAATGTAAAAATCAGCTGATATCGGAAAACAAAACAGGGAAATGTCTGCGTCGAAAATGTAGCAGAATGTTAATATCATATCAAATTATGGTACTGCGCAGGTAATTATTAGTGGTGATTGACAATTAATGAGGAAACTCAAGTGAAGAAAAAAAATTAGAGTTCAAACTTTGAAAATTAGTTCAAATTCACCCAGATGACGTTAACAGCCCTCGGATGACGTTATGAGTGTATAACAAAAACTCAATTTTAGAAACATTACAATAAGCGTGTCCTGGTATATACGTGGCCAGAAATTTCACTCAGTTTTATACCTTGCTTCCGCATTCGCATATAAATACATTGCAGCAGTGGACCGTGTTTATTTATACTAAATCCTTTCACCCAGGTTGAGGTCCAGACCCACATTGAGCTATGATCTCGCCCAATCAAGCGCAAAACCATGTGTTCCCAGATCGAAATTAAAGGGTCGGGAGCCACGAGCCAGAAAAAGATTTATGTTCTGACCGGAGACTCATTTAGTCCCTTGCCTTTGATAAGAACGATCAGGACAAAAGAGTGTCCAACCACTCACAAGTGGTCGATCCTTTTATAAATAGGAATAGCAACTGTAGATTCAAAAATTTCTTATAAATAACTGTCAAAGTTCATCTATGGTTCCGGCGAAGTAATGGCATGCAAAGTTTTCAATTTAAAAGTTACTGTGAAACTTTAATTAAACAAAAACACTTTTGATTTTGAATTCACTTCACTGAAGTTTCTGCTGGAGACGCCAGTTTTTTTTTGAGATGCGTATAATATATCGATACTTAGTCTCATGCGTCTTTAAGTATAGTCTCCGATCAGAGTTCACTTCGGTCTGGAAAGTCTTATCATTATCAGTTTATAGTCTGGACAATGGTCTGAATTTGAGTCTGATCATAAGCGTGCCATAGTCTGGACCATGGTCTAGGTACGGTCTGATTAGAGGTCATTTCCATCTGGAAAGTCCGATCATAGCTCAATTTGGGTCTGGACCTCAACCTGGGTAGTTAGTCTGTAAATCACCGTTATTTTTTTGGAAGTAAACTTACGTTTGTAACGGTAGATGCTTCTGATGAAAAAAAAGTTTTTGTGTGTTTTCAAAAGAAAAAACATCAGAACGTATCGAAATTTAGAATATTTTTCGTATCTGCTCCCCTCCAAAACGCTATGCATCGCCAGTAACAGAGCATGTGTCATTAAATAGTAAATCATTATAGAAAACTATGGCAGGTGCGCTTGGGGGGTGTAAATAATTTGCACCACTAAGGCGGGGACCGAAAAATAGCAGTCCGTAATACAAGGATGGCATCTCACATTTAGGGAGATAATTTGTTCCCATATTCGGATGTGACAGTTTCATATCAGGTCAAGGAACCACTGAAGAATGACAACCCGGGTCGAGGTGTCACCGCTAAAAATCGCTAAAAGATGTAAGATTTGCGGCGAATTTGAGTAAAAGTGTAAGATTTGCGTTCAATGCGATGAATGCGGTGAAAAAAAAACTTTTCAGCTGTGAAAAATTTTTTCACCGCTTAAGCGGTGAAAGAAGATTTTTCACGCTATCAGCAGGATGCGGTGAAATAAAAATTTTCAGCGCTACCAGTAGAATGCGGTGAAAAAAACTTTTTCACCGCTAAAATCGCAAATCTTACAAATATTCACGCGCCAATTGCAACGCTTATCTTATATTCACAGGAAATAGCTTTGACGTAAGTGAGAGATGGCGCAATGGATCACGAAGTTGGTGACATGCAGTAGGTAGAGGTTCGCACCCGTGTACGGGGGTTGATTTTTTGGAAGAAATCCAATATATGCGGTGAAAAAAAATTTCACCGCTAAGAACCGCAAAAATTAACCGCATTCAACGCTAAAAGATGCGGGCGCTTTGCGGTGAAAATAGCTTTTTTTCACCGCTATTCACCGCTAATCTTACATTATTTTTTGGCCAAACCTTGACCCGGTAATGGCCCCCGACCAATAGCTAAATAATAATAGCGTCAAAGTCAAAAGTATTAAGTTTATGAATGATTTAAGTTGGTGAGAAGATAGATGGAAGGAATAAACCAGGTGAAATGAAAAAGTGCTCTAAACAATTATGGATGAGAAGCGGAATATCATTGCTTGATGGGATATTTGTAAAATGTTTTGTATTTTGACCAATAATTTTTTTTGAAAAGTTCTGATTGGAGTTGTGAAAAGTATCATCACAATTATAAACCAATTTTAATTCAGGAGAAGTGGGGATAGCAAATGTAGATTCAAACATTTCTTATAAATAACTGTCTTCGTCTATGGTTCCGGCGAAGCAATGGCATTCAGAACTTTTCAAAATTTTTTGAAAAGTTCTGATTGGAGTTGTGAAAAGTATCATCACAACACCCAAACATAAAATCCAATTTTAATTCAGGAGAAGTTTGAAGAAGCAGCAATTGCTCATATATTTGAAATATAAGCCAACTTTCACTAGAGGAAAAAGTCGGCTTTAATCACACCGTATATCGCAACCAGGGGCTTGGTTGGCAGCAACACCAATTCAAGCCTTTGGACCGCAGCTTACTTCGGTCGAGTTTCGTGCAGCTAATTCGAGTGGGTAGCCGTGTTTATGACAAAAAAATGCCCCCTTTCAAATTGGGGCTGTTGGACGCTATGAGCAATCGAGCATATTGGACTATTTCAAATTGCTCTAGAGCTACTCTGTCTCCAATGTCCGAGCGAAAATCTATCACAGCGAAATGGCTTGATATATAACTCACCGGGCTTGATATATAGCTGCGACCGGGCTTAACTGCCCGCATGGAGAGCGGTCCGCTAAGCAGCTTTGGACATTATCATCCTACTGGATTTTAATTTTTGGGGAACAGTGTGGCATAGCACCAAAATTTCAAATGAATGAAGAATAAATAATCAACACCCCAAAAATATTGAAATCCAGCCAAGATCAATTCCATTACCCTGGCAAGTGAAATTCTTCGAGGCTTCCCAGAGAGATCTTGCAAGACGCTCAAAACATTTACTATGATACGTAGTAACAGGAGTTTCTAGCGGTTATGGTTTTCCGCATTTTTAATTGACCCATTCAGGCATTCTCAATTACTCTAATATGTGACTCTGTTATACTCCATCTTATTGAATAGTTTAGGATTCGCGTTGCGAATACTTTGTCTCAAGAATGTGTTAGGAATTGCAGGGCGAATACACAACTAACTGTGTTTTACGAATTCTGATTATTGGAAACGCGGTGCGGATCCGTTGCTAAATTTAACTTAGGATTATGAAGAGTGTTTGCAGAGTAACTTGAATCCAGATTGACTAAATGAAATTATGATTACTAATAATAAACTAGCATGAACAAAATATGAAATAATTTAGTAGACTAACGGGAATATTAATATAGGTGAATAAATAGAAGTCATAATTTTTAGTTATAAAACACATGATATAAGTATAGATATAGAGGGTAAATAATTTAGTACACATAAAAGTTTCGATATATATTTAGGTATCCATACGTATCACATTTCCCCCGTGACAAAAAAAATTTAATGTATTTACAATTTTTTAAAATCAACACAAAACATGCAAATGAGTGGGATGAACATAACTTAACTCAAAATGTAGAAGTACTGCAAATGTTAAATAATTTTGGAATCGTAAAGCGAATACGCGTCAAATTCTCAACATGTAAACTGAATACATTATACTGAATAATTTAAATGCACACACACAGAAATAAATGGATTCGCAGGGCGAATACTGTAATAAATTAAAGACTAACAATTGAAGAGCAACTGTAATAAATTAAAAGCAAGGTTAACATTAAAATTGAATCAAAGGGGCGGGAACAAGACTAAATAAGTGATTGTAGTTTATGACAGTTTTGCTGAGTTTTTTAACTTAAATTTCATTCTCTGCATCCCAAACCGACATTTCCCGTTCTTGCTCATATTCGAAATATCTAATTCTGGGGTCCGGTGGTGAAACTTGCCCCAATTGTAAGTCGGGTCGGGGTGGTGACGGGATTCTTGATTGTTCGGCAGTTTGGATAAGAGCTACTACCGAATCTGTTTGTTTCGGTATTTTCTTATCTTTTTTATTCTTTCGCTTCTTTGGTTGAGCTGAACTTGATGAAGCCAGGGAACTTGTTGGGGAAATATCTGCATCTGTGAAGCCATAAAATTGGGGTCGATTGCGCTTGCGGCCTTTTGTTTGGTTGTCCTGTGCCTGTGCGGGGGGTACTTGTGATGCAGGTGTAGGTGGAGCCGGTACAATCGAAATTAAGGGTTGGTCTTGAGCTGGTACATCTTCGTGCATATCATCTGTGATAATATTATGGCGTCTTTTGGGCTGCGGTTTTGTCGGTTTGCGTACCGTTAGCGCACGCGATACTTTCGAATTTACAGATGATACTACCGATGTAGTGTCCCGTTGGCGGTGTCTGATTTTTATTTCGCCCCTCTTCTGTTTCTTAAGATCGTTACTATGTTTCGCGATCTTAAATTCTGTGGTCTTTTCGTAGGGAGCAGGGCGTCGTTGAGCGTATACCCACAAATTGGTGGATCTTTCAGCTTTGGTCCCAAACTTTGCGAGATCACTATCTCGAACCTTTACTGGGGCTCTGCCAGGCTCGTTGATGATCGTCGTTGTTGGTGACGACTTTGTAACGAAAGATCCAGGCTTTAGTACTTCGTACAGACCCGCCAACTGTCGTTTTGCTCGTTTCTTTTGTGGTAGTTTTCGGGCCAATTTGAGGTTAAGGGACTGCTCTGTCCTCGGTATCGGATCCGTAATCTGCGGATGGGTAATAAAACGGGACTCTTTGTTATCTGATTCCCGATAGCGCTGACCTGCATCTAAAGAGGCCTGACACATCTTTTCCTCAATTTCGATGTCGCTTCTGTTGGCACTGATCCATCCATTTTCGTCCAGCAAGTCCTCCGCAGAAACTGTTTCAGCATCTAAATAGTGATTAACAATTTTTTCATAAGTTAGATTTTGACTTGATGGAAGTGTGCTAATATTCCTTAAAGGAGTATTCGCAGGACGACCGAAATGAGCTTCAAAAGGTGTTATCTTTGTTGTTTTCTGTTTAGTTAATCGTAAATCAGAGACTATTTGTTTTATTGCTTTAGCTGTGGAAAATGTATCTTTATTTTCGGCTTTCATGCAAGATAAACGTCTTTTAATTGTTTGGATCATTCGCTCCACCAATCCAATAGCTCTATGATCACCGACCGGAGCGTCGAGAATGTCGATATTATTTTCGTTACAGTAGTTTGTAACTTGTTTACCTACAAGACAAGTTGCTTGGTCTAAGCCTATTGTTCGCGGGATTCCATGAGTATATGCATAATCAAGAAGAAATTTTACTACATTTACCCCATTAGCATTGTCGAATATTCTAACTGTTGGATATTTTGAATAACGGTCAATACATGTTAAGAAATAAATGTCTTTATCTTTATCATTAATTATCGGACCCCCAAAATCAATCTGTATTTCTTCGTTTGGTTCTTGACAAGCTTTGTGTGGGTGCCATTTAGACTTTGGTATGATAGGTTTCAGATTCTTACCAATATCTGTACACGGGACGCAATCAGATGTTTTTGCTAAAATTTCCCTATGCATGTAGGGCCACCATGCATATTGAGAGAGAGATCATCCCCCAACTACCCGGATGCGTCATGTGGATGGATTCGAGCACCGCCTCCTTAATAGAGTTTGGAATGGCCACGCATTGATCAACACACAGACACCCAGATTTCACATGTAACTCCTTCCAAAAGGAGTGGATGTACGTGCTCACTTCTTTACAACGGGCCTCATCATCCTGTAGTACACAATCGCGGATCTCTTTCAACACCGCGTCTTTACTAGTGAGGACCACCAGGAAGGATTTGGTGAAGAGCCGGTTGAGGTTATTTTCAAATACCTCTTCCCGGGATAGCTCGATGTCATATTCCTCGGGTGATGATGATGCTTGGGTGTTGCTAGGTCCGGCTCTTGTAGATGCGATGGGGGTAGATTGGGTACGGAATGTCACTCTTGGGGTTTGTGGTGAAGTAAGTAGATTATTTTGTGCTGCCTCTTTTGCTGACATTTTGATGTGGAGTATTTGCTCTGTGGAGTTAGCTATCAAATGGCAATTAGAATTTTGCGACTGGATTCGCGATGCGAGTGTGGTATCAGATTTAAGCAATTGATTTGCACGGCAATTAAAGTTAGAAATGAATTCAGAATTGTAATTGTTTACTTGTGCTCGAGGAATGAATGGATTAATTCAGGCATTTGAATTATTCGTGCTAATTTTAGCAGGTTTGCAAAAGTGGACGCGCGTCGTGTGTACTTGTTGCTTATAATTACTGGTTATGTGCCGCTTTTGGAAAGGAATTTTATTTGCGTGACTAAATAAAGATGTAATCGCGTCGCGGATACGGGAAATTGTTGCTACCATGAATTCCTCATCATATTGATTGACACTTTTAGCGTTTTGATTTGGTTGTCGCGAAATATAATCAACTAAGCCCATTCTGGTACCAGGAATATGTTCGATGTTAAAATCAAATGGTAACGAACGGTCAATCCATCGTGTTAATCTACTGTTGTAGGATTTATTAGAACGGTGTAATTTTAAGACTGAAAGAAGTGCTCTGTGATCTGTTAAAACTGTGAAAGTTTTCCCAAATAGATAATATTTAAAATATTCAATGGCCCAAACCACCCCAAGTAATTCGAGTTCATTTACACTATAGCGTTCTTCATTGCTATTAAGAAAACGAGATTCAAAAGCTACTGTTTTCCATCCTTCACAATCTAATTGTTCAAGCGCAGCGCCTAAGCTTGGCAGGATGCGTCGCATTTGACATTTTGATGTGGAGTATTTGCTCTGTGGAGTTAGCTATCAAATGGCAATTAGAATTTTGCGACTGGATTCGCGATGCGAGTGTGGTATCAGATTTAAGCAATTGATTTGCACGGCAATTAAAGTTAGAAATGAATTCAGAATTGTAACTGTTTACTTGTGCTCGAGGAATGAATGGATTAATTGAGGCATTTGAATTATTCGTGCTAATTTTAGCAGGTTTGCAAAAGTGGACGCGCGTCGTGTGTACTTGTTGCTTATAATTACTGGTTATGTGCCGCTTTTGGAAAGGAATTTTATTTGCGTGACTAAATAAAGATGTAATCGCGTCGCGGATACGGGAAATTGTTGCTACCATGAATTCCTCATCATATTGATTGACACTTTTAGCGTTTTGATTTGGTTGTCGCGAAATATAATCAACTAAGCCCATTCTGGTACCAGGAATATGTTCGATGTTAAAATCAAATGGTAACGAACGGTCAATCCATCGTGTTAATCTACTGTTGTAGGATTTATTAGAACGGTGTAATTTTAAGACTGAAAGAAGTGCTCTGTGATCTGTTAAAACTGTGAAAGTTTTCCGAAATAGATAATATTTAAAATATTCAATGGCCCAAACCACCCCAAGTAATTCGAGTTCATTTACACTATAGCGTTCTTCATTGCTATTAAGAAAACGAGATTCAAAAGCTACTGTTTTCCATCCTTCACAATCTAATTGTTCAAGCGCAGCGCCTAAGCCTTGGCGGGATGCGTCGCATTTGATGCGCGTTTCCAGTGTTGGGTTAAAATGAGTATTTTCTGTAGCGTTTGCAATAACAGTTTTGATGTGTTCAAAATGTAATTGATGATTCTCATTCCAAATAAATTTTTCGTTTTTCTTTAATAAGGGCCGAAGAGGGTGGCATATTTTGGCAAGATTAGGTATAAATTTGCTTAAATGATGAACGCTACCTAAGAATGACCGTAATTGTTTCAATGTTTTTGGAGCTTTGATTTCCGCAATTGCCGCTGTTTTAGATTCTATAGGTTTAACACCACTTTGTGAGAATGTGAAGCCAAGCCAATTTATTTGATGTTTTGCGAAGTGATATTTGCTTAAATTAATTCTAAGGTTATCCGCTTCAAGTTTTTGGAGACATTTGTAAACGTATTTGAGGTGCGATTCCTGGGTGCCTTTGCTAACTACAATTATGTCATCCAGAAAACAGTATGTGTTAGTCAACCCAACCAATGTATAATCCATTGATTTTTGAAAATCGGCCGGCTTATCCGTAGGGCCATAAAATCCCGTTTTAAAACGATAGGTACCTGTTGCTTCTCCGCAAATGATATTAAAATTACAATGACGTGCGGTATTCGGAATCAGCTTTAGTTGGCTATAGGCATATTTTAGATCGATTGTTGAAAAATAGACATTATCTCCCAGATTTGAATTATTAATATGTTGTGAAATTGAATCGATAAGACTATCTATATTTGGCATTTGATACTTGTTTTTGTGGATCGCTTTGTTTAATATTTTCGAATCAAGAGCTAATTTTACAGATTTGTCCTTTTTGAATGTAATTACAATGGGAGAAATGAAGTTTTTATCCGAACATTCTTGTAGTTTTTCAATGTGTCCTTGTTCAGAAAGTTTCTTTAGCTCAGCGGATACTTTGTCTAATAAGTTTATAGGAACACGACGACCTTTTTGGTGTGATGGAGTATAATGTCTGTGGAATTTTGAACGAACTGTATGTACTTTGGACTTACCAATTTTGGAGGTTAGGTCAGGATAATCAATAGCAATCTGTTTTTTGATTGGGCAATATTCTTGATCTAACTGATTGATTGTTATATGATTATTTGATTGATGTATTGAGAGTCCAAGAGCTTGAAACAAATCTCTACCCAATAGAGAACGGTGTCCATCCGCCACTACTTGAATTTCTATTGGATTCGCGTACCAATTGCTGCTTTGAATTGAAGTTTGGAGAATGCCCACCGTATGAATAGGCTCATTTGAAAATGTTTTCAATTGTTTAGGATTCGCTTCGCGTATCCACTTCGATTTTGGGTCATGGGAAATGATTGAGTTCGCCAAGGATTCATTTATTATTGTGCATACGCTGCCCGAATCCACCAAAACATTTGTTGATGTATTGCCGAAAATTACAGGAAGATTGACTGCGTCCACCGAAGTTGTGGAATCTGTTGAAGATATTACTGCTACACAATTATCTTCATCTGAAGAATAGTTTGACTGCAAATCAGGATCAAAAATGGCCGAAACTTGATTGACATTTTCATTTTGATCATCTTTTTCTACGTTATTGACCCGCGGCTTAGGTTTTGGGTACGAATTGGGATCTTTAGGTTTACGACAAACCTTTGCGAAGTGGTTTTCAATACCACAGTTATTGCATCTTTTTCCCCGAGCGGGACATTTATTACGGTGGTCGGAGGTCCAACTAGATCCACAGAAATGACAGGTTGTAGGCTTTTTCCGTGCTGTTGTATTCATATTGGAGAAAGGGGTAGCATTCGCGATGCGCATCCGTTGTACTTGGTTAACAGTTGAATGTGACTCGGTTTTACTTGCATTCATTTTTAGTTGGTTGAGTGTACCCATCTCGATATTAATTGCTATTGCCAATGCTTTTTCCGGGTCTACTGTTTCTTTAAGAACTCCTTTTGAATGTCTTCATTTTGCATATTCGCGATAAAGACGTCTCGAATGTTAGTGTCTCCTTTATCTCCTAGATCACAGTTTTCCGAAAGTTCTTTGAGATGTCCATAGAACTTCTCAATAGGTTCTCCCTTTCGCTGTTTTCGTGTGAGGAAGAGGTATCTATCGAAGGTTATATTATGGATCCGAATGAAAGTTGTATTTAGAACATCCCAAAGATCCTTCGTTGAGATTGTTTCGAGGATGACGGTCGAATTCTTTGAGTTGAATACGCGCCGCCCTTCCATGCCTAAGCTCAAGTACATCAAAGAAGATGCTTTCCGATCACATAACTTCCACGGTTTGTCACCGCAAAGTATGCCGACTGTTATACACGTTGACATTGATTTTTCCACGCTGTTTTTGCCTGCTCATTGCGGGTACGTCGATCTCGCTGTGATTGTGCCGTCGGGTTGTCAACTGCGTCCCCATATGCTGGTTCAGGAGGTAAGAGAACATGTTCTGGAGGGTCCACCAAGAGGAGGTCCACTTCAATTCCTTCTCGGGCGAGGATTGCGAGTTTCAATTGTATTCTCCAAAACTCCAGCGAATAGGGGGTTCTAGTGTCGCCTTTTCCCAAAAGGGTTGAACTCCAAGTGGGGATTTGCCGCTGTCCTTTGTCGCTGACTGCGCCATCCTATACTCTATCTTATTGAATAGTTTACGATTCGCGTTGCGAATACTTTGTCTCAAAAATGTGTTAGGAATTGCAGGGCGAATACACAACTAATTGTGTATTACGAATTCTGATTATTGGAAACGCGGTGCGGATCCGTTGCTAAAATTTACTTAGGATTATGAAGAGCGTTTGCCGAGTAACTTGAATTCAGATTGACTAAATGAAATTATGATTACTAATAATAAACAAGCATGAACAAAATATGAAATAATTTAGTAGACTAACGGGAATATTAATATAGGTGAATAAATAGAAGTCATAATTTTTAGTTATAAAACACATGATATAAGAATAGATATAGAGGGTAAATAATTTAGTACACATAAAAGTTTCGATATATATTTAGGTATCCATACGTATCACAGACTCTGTTATCATGTTAATAGCATGAGATGACGTAAAGTAGTCTTTTGATTGAAGCAAGAATGGATTTGATCCGATAACTATACCCTCATAGCTTTAGTAGAAAGAATTGCTGCAACCAGAGCTTGTCATTGCATTGTTCAAAAAAGAAGTTGGGGCACTTCAGCCGAAAGGCAATTCAGAAAAAAATGCAGCATAATTTTTTCCACGGACAAATTTTTTTCTTATCTGATGAGAAAAAAAACATTTGCAGGGAAGACCAACTTTAATCACTGAAATTTGAAATGAACTGCTAATCTGTTATTCAATAAACTATTGACTATTTTTCAATTGCTTTTTTGACAAAACTACAATCACTTAAAAAATTTAGAAATTTTTCACTCGTCACGCCTTGTAATGGCTGGAGGGTTATAAGCCAACAAAATTTATTTTCTGTTATTTTAACCACTTGTGGTCTGCAATGAAAATACTTCGTCATAACTCCGCCTTTTTGTCAGGATTTTCTTTTCAATAAAAATATTTACTTTAGCTCAAAACAATACTGATAGAATATCAGAGTATTGTAAGTAGTTTGGGAAAAAAATTTCTGGCACTCACCTATTCTAATTCTTGACAAAAAGCCATTAAAAATGACTAAATAGCCATAAGATGCAAACTCAAGAAAACATGAATAGGAAATGCCAACTGATAATTGTATCCTTATAGGAGAGGAACAAAGGGTACTAAAAATGAAATTTAGGTACACTGGCATTAGGTACACTGTCATCTAATCAATCATGTGATCTTTAAACTTAACAGAAAAAGTTGCCATCTCTTAATTAACCTTAAAATTAAAGGTTTGAGATTTTTTGAGATCAATTTTTTTTTACAATAACCATATCAATGTTGGATTATTTGATCTCTATAAAAGCTGAAAAGTGAGTTTAATCAAAGAACTTTTAATCTGATCATTTAATCTACCAAGCGTTTTGAAGATTAGTTCATTAGGTTGCCTGAAATAAAATTTTCCCATCACAATAATTTTTGCAGTTTTAAAGTGAATAACTATTTCAATAGGGCGGATTAAAAATATTGACAAACGAAAGTAACAGAGAACAATTGAAAACTAAATCATTAGTTTGATCATTTTGTTTTTGTGGGTGAATTTTGCTCTGGAGAAAAAAAGCACCGCCACAGAAATGTTTCAATTCTGGGCTCTTTTTGTATTACAGTGCAGACCGCGTCGTTTATTTTTTTTTCACAAAAGAGTTGTATTATAATATAGTTTTGTTCTTATAAATAACTGTCAAAGTTCATCTATTGTTCCGGCGAAGTAATGGCATGCATAGTTTTCAATTTAAAAGTTTCTGTAAAACTTTAATTAAACAAAAACACTTTTGATTTTGAATTCACTTCACTGAAGTTTCTGCTGGAGACGCCAGTTTTTTTTGAGATGCGTATATTATAACGATACTTAGTCTCATGCGTGTTTAAGTATAGTCTCCGATCAGAGTTCACTCATCATTGTCAGTTTATAGTCTGGACAATGGTCTGAATTTGAGTCTGATCATAAGCGTGCCATAGTCTGGACCATGGTCTAGGTACGGTCTGATTAGAGGTCATTTCCATCTGGAAAGTCCGATCATAGCTCATTTTGGGTCTGGACCTCAACCTGGGTAGTTAGTCTGTAAATCACCGCTATTTTTTGGAAGTAAATTTACGTTTGTAACGGTAGATGCTTCTGATGAAAAAAAAGTTTTTGTGGGTATTCAGTTTTCAAAAGAAAAAACATCAGAACTTATCGAAATTTAGGATATTTTTCGTATCTGCTCCACTCCAAAACAATATGCATGGCCAGTAACAGAGCATGTGTCAATAAATAGTAAATCATTATAGAAAACTATGGCAGGTGCGCTTGGGGGGTGTAAATCATTTGCACCACTAAGGCGGGGGACCGAAAAATAGCAGTCCGTAATACAAGGATGGCATCTCACATTTAGGGAGATAATTTGTTCGGATGGGACAGTTTCATATGAGGTCAAGAAACCACTGAAGAATGACAACCCGGGTCGAGGTGTCACCGCTAAAAATCGCTAAAAGATGTAAGATTTGCGGCGAATTTGAGTAAAAGTGTAAGATTTGCGTTCAATGCGATGAATGCGGTGAAAAAAAACTTTTTAGCGGTGAAATTTTTTTCCTCCGCTTAAGCGGTGAAAGAAGATTTTTCACGCTATCAGCAGGATGCGGTGAAATAAAAATTTTCAGCGCTAACAGTAGAATGCGATGAAAAAAACTTTTTCACCGCTAAAATCGCAAATCTTACAAATATTCACGCGCCAATTGCAACGCTTATCTCATATTCACAGGAAATATATTTGACGTAAGTGAGAGATGGCGCAATGGATTACGAAGTTGGTGACATGCAGTAGGTAGAGGTTCGAACCCGTATACGGGGGTTGAATTTTTGAAAGAAATCCGATATATGCGGTGAAAAAAAATTTCACCGCTAAGAACCGCAAAAATTAACTGCATTCAACGCTAAAAGATGCGGGTGCTTTGCGGTGAAAATAGTTTTTTTTCCACTGCTATTCACCGCTAATCTTAAATTATTTTTTGGCCAAACCTCGACCCGGTAATGGCCCCCGAGCAATAGCTAAATGATAATAGCGCCAAAGTCAAAAGTATTAAGTTTATGAATGATTTAAGTTGGTGAGAAGATAGATGGAAGGAATAAACCAGGTGAAATGAAAAAGTGCTCTAAACAATTAGGGATGAGAAGCGGAATATCATTGCATGATGGGATATTTGTAAAATGTTTTGTATTTTGACCAATAATTTTTTTTGAAAAGTTCTGATTGGAGTTGTGAAAAGTATCATCACAATTAAAAACCAATTTTAATTCAGGAGAAGTGGGGATAGCAAATGTAGATTCAAACATTTCTTATAAATAACTGTCTTCGTCTATGGTTCCGGCGAAGCAATGGCATTCAGAACTTTTCAAAATTTTTTGAAAAGTTCTGATTGGAGTTGTGAAAAGTATCATCACAACACCCAAACATAAAATCCGATTTTAATTCAGGAGAAGTTTTAAGAAGCAGCAATTGCTCATATATTTGAAATATAAGCCAACTTTCACTAGAGGAAAAAGTCGGCTTTAATCACACCGTATATCGCAACCAGGGGCTTGGTTGGCAGCAACACCAATTCAAGCCTTTGGACCGCAGCTTACTTCGGTCGAGTTTCGTGCAGCTAATTCGAGTGGGTAGCCGTGTTTAGGACAAAAAATGCCCCTTTTCAAATTGGGGCTGTTGGACGTTATGAGCGATCGAGCATATTGGACTATTTCAAATTGCTCTGGAGCTACTGTGTCTCCAATATCCGAGCGAAATTCTATCAGAGTGAAATGGCTTGATATATAACTGCCCGGGCTTGATAAATATACCTGTGACCGGGCTTAAATGCCCGCATGGAGAGCGGTCCGCTAAGCAGCTTTGGACATTATCATCCTACTGGATTTCAATTTTTGGGGAACAGTGTGGCATAGCATCAAAATTTCTAATGAATGAAGAATAATCAACACCGCAAAAATATTGAAATCCAGCCAAGATCAATTCCATTACCCTGGCAAGTGAAATTCTTCGAGGGATCTCAGAAAGATCTGCAAGACGCTCAAAACATTTACTATGATACGTAGTAACAGGAGTTTCTAGCGCTTAAGATTTTCCGCATTTTTAATTGACCCATTCAGGCATTCTCAATTACTAATATGTGACTCTGTTATCATGTTAACAGCATGAGATGACGTAAAGTAGTCTTTTGATTGAAGCAAGAATGGATTTGATCCGATATCTATACCCACATAGCTTTAGTAGAAAGAATTGCCGCAACCAGAGCTTGTCATTGCATTGTTCAAAAAAGAAGTTGGGGCACTTCAGCCGAAAGGCAATTCAGAAAAAAATGCTGCATAATTTTTTCCACGGACAAATTTTTTTCTTATCCGATGAGAAAAAAAAACATTTGCAGGGAAGACCAACTTTAATCACTGAAATTTGAAATGGACTGCTAATCTGTTATTCAATAAACTATTCATCTGATCAATTGATTAGCATATCAACGATAGACAAATTAAGCATTGAAAATTCCATTCTTGACAAAAACCATTGGAAAATGACTAAATAACCAAAATGCAAAATAAACAAAACATGAAAGCAAACTGCTAACTATTGTTTGGATCCTTGAAGGAAAAGACCAAAGGGTACTAAAAAAGGGAAATTTTGTATCGGGTAGTTTGGCATTAGGTACATTGTCACGTAATCAATCTTGTGATCTTTAAACTCAATCGAAAATGTTGTAATCTCTTAATTAACCTTAAAATATAGGTTTGAGATCAGGTTTTTTTTACAATAATTATACCTAATGTTGGGGAAAATTTGATCTCTATAAAAGCCTAAAAGGGAGTTTAATAAATGAATTTTAAAACTCATCGTTTTATCTACCGAGCGTTTCCAAGATTAGTTTATTAGGTTGCCTGAAAAAAAATTTTCCATCGGATGATTAATGCCGTTTTACGGTGAAAAACTATTTCAATAGGGAGAATGAAAAAGTGACAAACCAAAGTAACAGAGAAAGATTGAAAACTAACTCATTAGTTTGATAATTTTTTTTTGTGGGTGAATCTTTCTCTGGAAAAAATAAACAACGCCACAGAAAATTTTCAATTCTGGGCTTTTTTCGCATTACAGTGGCAGATCTCGTCGTTTGTTTGGTCCCCACCTGTAAAAACATAATTTACCGTTAAAATTATTTGTCTCGTTTCGCATTTACATGGTTTTAGTCATCCACCTTAAAAAAATCATTCAGGTGTTCGAACGTTTTTCGAATATTTTGATCCCTGACTCCAAAAAAGAATGGTTATGCATGTTCATTTTTTCCAGATCATGAGAGCTCATGCTTGAGTTTTTTCGACAGACGCTGTCAGATCTTGATACTGTTCACTGGATAGCACAAACAAAAGTTTTGCTATTTCTTGCCCTATAAGAACGAAATTTGGTCTGAGGGATTCAAAATGTCACCATCGTAACAGTGTTACTCAAGACACATTGTTTTACCGAATATTTAATCCGTTGGCTGCAGTTGTGCAGGATTGCAGTAAAAATCATTTTTCAGCTTTGGACAAATCCTTTGAATATTCCACCAAAGCCCCGCTCTCCAGGAGAGTTGAATTAATTCATTCTCTTCTCGGGTCGAGGTTTGGCGGTGTATTTTCGTAAGAAATGTGGTGAAACGGGGTGAAAAAAATTAATTTTCACCGCGTATTTCTTACAGCTTTTTAAGGCGAATCGCGGTGAATTATTTATTTTCACCGCCTTCTTAGTATTCTTACAAAAAATAATCATTCCCACACGCTTTCGAACCTCTCACTTCCTCCATGGCTTCAACTGCTTAGTCCATTGCGCCAACTGTCACCTACATGTTTTAAATTTCTTGTGAATTTAAATCAGATTGAGTAAAATTTGAAAATCATATGCGGCGAATTTTTGAAGGAAATGCGGTGAATTTCGCGGTGAATTTTTGTAAGAAATGCAGTGAAATGTGGTAAATTATTTTTTTCACCGCATTCACCGCATTTCTTACATTAATTTGCCACAAAAGTTGATGAGGTGAATTTTTGTAAGAAATGCGGTGAATTTTGCGGTAACTTTTTGTAAGAAATGCGGTGAAATGTTTATTTTCACCGCATTCAGAGCAATCACCGCATTTCTTACAAAAATTCACCGCATTCACCGCATTTCTTACAAAAATTTACCCAAAGACCTCGACCCGGGTTGGTTGATTGAGTCACTTTCAACCTGTGCGTTTTATCTTTGATTAACGAATACTTTCAGCTCAATGGATCGCCTTTAAGATTTCTCTGCAGGCATTTGGTGAGCAACTGGCTTTGGACAGGAAACTATGTTCAGCGACTCAACTACATCCACTTCTTCTCCTATTATGGAATTGCGTGGACGACACCATTTGTACAAAGTGCGACGATTTATTTAAATTAATGAACTGCTAGGCGGGTGAACTGGAATAAATGCTCAACAAATGGTTTTGTGGAGGTCCGAGGTCGGTTGGTGAAATGGGCTAACGTTGCTTTGCAAAATTTGACGTACCTCAAGCCTTTTTTTGGTGACGCATTGTGTAGCAAAAAGGTTCAAAATTAAAAAGAGAAAGTTGTTGCATGATATTTGCCTTTGTGTAGGTTGCTGGGGTGTGCGTGTGCTTTTTGCGACACAAAACTGTACAACCTGATGTTTCGGTTTTAAAATTATTCCATTCTCCGAGTGATATGCTTGAGTGTGTTAGGTTGAGAAATTCAACCGATCTTGCATTTTCATTTGACTCATTTTTCTTTAAGAGATGACAATTTTTTTTCTGTTGCCACAGTACTGCTAACTTGCTCAGCCACAATTTCGTGCTCTATGCACTACGTCTGTGACCACATTTCTCCGTTTTTCGGGAGGCCATGCCCATTAAGTGCGGGGAAGACTTAAGTTCGACGAAAGTTCCACTTGTGCTTATAATAGCAGGGTTTTTAACATATTTACCATTGTTGACAGCGTTGCATTCATTGAACCGTTAGATCGTTTTCTCTTTAACGGATCAATGATCCGTATTCATTGATGACTTTCCAGAATTTTTGCCACTTTGCTTGCCCTCAATTATTTGTGGAATTTTGTTTGCTGACTATGGTCGATGCTAGAAAGATGATGAGTTTGTCCTGCCTTGTATCTAACTTCCAACATGGTTCCCATAGGATGCTGCATATACTTCTAACTTTTCATGGTCATGGAGTTTTTTATTTCGAAAACGTTGGAAATTTGTGACTGGAGTTCTAATGAGTCTTCCTTGTTACATAGGTTACTTATAAGGTTGCCTCACCTTGGAGGTACCCTAAACGTTGCTTCCTCGGTGCTTCCAAAAGGAATTTTGAATAATTTGTAGTTCCATTTTCGAAGCAGAGTAGATATTTTGCCATTGTGGTAAATTTCGCTACTCAGATTACCAACTACACCAACAACTGAATTGCTTGGCAAGAAGTGCTCTCATGGCTTTTTTTTCATGTATGCCTCAATGATCATCAAATGCTCTTCATAAAAAGTATGTCGTTATTTGCTGAGAAAATGTGTACAAAATTCTTTGAGTTACTTTTGCTGGAACTTTTTGTGCTATTGCAAGAGATAATATGGCCGTCTTTATCAACATGCCAGTAATAATTTTTTCTTTATGACAACTTTGGTGAGGCTTCCGATGGTTTGCATTTTCTGTTAACATCTCCCGGGATCTGTGAATTGACGTTACGTTACTTTTAACCAACTCAGTCAAATTGAATTCGTCATTGAGCAAATTGCTTTTCTTTTCTGTGGACTTCAATTGAGTTTTATGTCCCGGGGAGGATTTTCCCGTAAAAAAACGGGGATAAGATTTTTAAGAGTGTAAAAATAAAAAAAATGCTACGAACTGCAACAAACTGATTTCTTTTGACAATCCGCAAGTATACTTTGAATGTAGATTATAGCAAGAGTTCAAAAACCTAGGTTGGGGGCTGATTTTTAGCTCGACCATATAGAAAAAAAAACGGTTTAAAAACAAAATTTTCGATTTTTACATTTTTTTGAACAATCGCAAGTATATTTTGAAAGTAGTTTATATGATATTTGTCGTATTGTGTACTCGAGAAGAGGTATACATCAATTCATCTTATATTCAATTCTCCTGTAAAGGCAAAATGGAGAACCGCCTCCTA